>NW_027017042.1:0-46437 GCF_036013445.1 Caloenas nicobarica
CTTCCCTTCCCTTCCTGTACCTTTCCTTCCCTTCCCGCCAACCTTCCCTTCCCTTCCCGTCCCTTCCATTCCATTCCCTTACCGCGTCTTCCCTTCCTGCACCTTCCCTTCCCTTCCCGCAGCTTCCCTTCCCTTCTCTTCCCTTCCCTTCCCTTCCCTTCCCTTCCCTTCCCTTCCCTTCCCGCACCTTCCCCTTCCCTTCCCTTCCCTTCCCTTCCCTTCCCTTCCTTCCCTTCCCTTCCCTTCCCTTCCCTTCCCTTCCCTTCCCTTTCTACACCTTCCCTTCCCTTCCCTTCCCTTCCCTTCCCTTCCCTTCCCTTCCCTTCCTTCCCTTCCCTTCCCTTCCCTTCCCTTCCCCTTCCCTTCCTTCCCTTCCCTTCCCTTCCCTTCCCTGCCCTTCCCTTCCCTTCCCTTCCCTTCCCTTCACTTCCCTTGCCTTCCCTTGCCTTCCCTTGCCTTCCCTTCCCTTGCCTTCCCTTTCCTTCCTTTCCCGCTCCTTCCCTTCTCGCACGTTCCCGCAACTTCCCACACCTTCCCGCTCCTTTCCTTCCTGCACCTTCCCGCACCTTACCTTCCCGCACCTTACCTTCCCTTCCCTTCCCACACCTTCCCTTCCCGCACCTTCCCTTCCCGCACCTTCCCTTCCCGCACATTCCCGCGCCTTCCCGCACCTTCCGTTCCCGAACCTTCCCGCACCTTCCCTTCCCACAGCTTCTTGCAACTTCCCCTCCCTTCCCTACCCTTTCCGCACCTTCCCTTCCCTTCCCTTCCCTTACCGTCACTTCCTGCACCTTCCCTTCCCTTACCTTCACTTGCCATCCCTTCCCTTCCCTTCCTTTCCCTTGCCTTCCCTTCCCTTGCCTTCCCTTCCCTTCCCTTCCCTTCCCTTCCCTTCCCTTCCCATCCCTTCCCTTCCCTTCCCTTCCCTTCCCTTCCCTTCTCTTCCCGCACCTGTCCTTCCTGCACCTTCCCTTCCCTTCCCGCACTTTCCCTTCCCTTCCCTTCCCTTCCCTTCCCTTCCCTTCCCTTCCCTTCCCTTCCCTTCCCTTCCCTTCCCTTCCCTTCCCTTCTTTTCCCTTCCCTTCCCTTCCCTTCCCGCACCTTCCCGCACCTTCCTGCACCTTCCCTTCCCTTCCCTTCCCTTCCTGCACCTTCCCTTCCCTTCCTGCACCTTCCCTTCCCTTCCCGTACCTTCCCTTCCCTTCCCTTCCCTTACCGCGCCTTCCCTTCCTGCACCTTCCCTTCCCTTCCCGCAGCTTCCCTTCCCTTCCCTTCCCTTCCCTTCCCTTCCCTTCCCTTCCCTTCCCTTCCCTTCCCTTCCCTTCCTTCCCTTCCCTTCCCTTCCCTTCCCTTCCCTTCCCTTCCCTTCCCTTCCCTTCCCTTCTCTTCCCTTCCCTTCCCTTCCCTTCCCTTCCCTTCCCTTTCTACACCTTCCCTTCCCTTCCCTTCCCTTCCCATCCCTTCCCACACTTTCCCTGCTCTTCCCTTCCCTTCCTGCACATTCCCTTCCCTTCCCTTCCCTTCCCTTCCCTTCCCTTCCCTTCCCTTCCCTTCCCTTCCCTTCCCTTCCCTTCCCTTCCCTTCCCTTCCCTTCCCTTCCCTTCTCTTCCCTTCCCTTCCCACACTTTCCCTTCTCTTCCCTTCCCTTCCTGCACATTCCCTTCCCTTCCCTTCCCTTCCCTTCCTTCCCTTCCCTTCCCTTCCCTTCCCTTCCCTTCCCTTCCCTTCCCTTACCTTACCTTACCTTACCTTACCTTCACTTGCCTTCCCTTCCCTTCCCTTCCTTCCCGCACCTTCCCTTCCCAAGCCTTCCCTTCCCATCCCATCCCTTCCCTTTCCTTCCCTTCCCATCCCTTCCCTTCCCTTCCCTTCCCTTCCGTTCCCTTCCCTTCCCTTCCCTTCCCTTCCCTTCCCTTCCCTTCCCTTCCCTTCCCTTCCCTTCCCTTCCCTTCCCTTCCCTTCCCTTCCCTTCCCTTCCCTTCCCTTCCCTTCCCTTCCCTTCCCTTCCCTTCCCCTCCCCTTCCCTTCCCTTCCCTTCCCTTCCCTTCCCGCACCTTCCCTTCCCTTCCCGCACCTTCCCTTCCCTTCCCGCACCTTCCCTTCCCTTCCCTTCCCTTCCCCGCACCTTCCCTTCCGCACCTTCCCTTCCCGCACCTTCCCTTCCCTTCCCGCACCTTCCCTTCCCGCACCTTCCATTCCCTTCCCGCACCTTCCCGCAACTTCCCGCACCTTACCTTTCCTCCCTTCCCTTCCCTTCCCTTCCCTTCCCTTCCTTCCCTTCCCTTCCCTTCCCTTGCCTTCTCTTCCCTTCCCTTCCCTTCCCTTCCCGCACCTTCTCTTCCCTTCCCTTTCCTTCCCTTCCCTTCCCTTCCCTTCCCTTCCCTTCCCTTGCCTTCCCTTCCCTTCCCTTCCCTTCCCTTCCCTTCCCTTCCCTTCCCTTCCCTTCCCTTCCCTTCCCTTCCCTTCCCTTCCCTTCCCTTCCCTTCCCTTCCCTTCCCTTCCATTCCCTTTCCTTACCTTACCTTACCTTCACTTGCCTTCCCTTCCCTTCCCTTCCTTTCCCGCACCTTCCCTTCCCTAGCCTTCACTTCCCTTCCCATCCCTTCCCTTTCCTTCCCTTCCCATCCCTTCCCTTCCCTTCCCTTCCCTTCCCTTCCCTTCCCTTCCCTTCCCTTCCCTTCCCTTCCCTTCCCTTCCCGCACCTGTCCTTCCTGCACCTTCCCTTCCCTTCCCGCACTTTCCCTTTCCCTTCCCTTCCCTTCCCTTCCCTTCCCTTCCCTTCCCTTCCCTTCCCTTCCCTTCCCTTCCCTTCCCTTCCCTTCCCTTCCCTTCCCTTCCCTTCCCTTCCCACACTTTCCCTTCTCTTCCCTTCCCTTCCTGCACATTCCCTTCCCTTCCCTTCCTTCCCTTCCCTTCCCTTCCCTTCCCCTTCCCTTCCCTTCCCTTCCCTTCCCTTCCATTCCCTTTCCTTACCTTACCTTACCTTCACTTGCCTTCCCTTCCCTTCCCTTCCTTTCCCGCACCTTCCCTTCCCTAGCCTTCCCTTCCCTTCCCATCCCTTCCTTTCCTTCCCTTCCCATCCCTTCCCTTCCTTCCCTTCCCTTCCCTTCCCTTCCCTTCCCTTCCCTTCCCTTCCCTTCCCGCACCTGTCCTTCCTGCACCTTCCCTTCCCTTCCCGCACTTTCCCTTCCCTTCCCTTCCTTCCCTTCCCTTCCCTTCCCTTCCCTTCCCTTCCCTTCCCTTCCCTTCCCTTCCCTTCCCTTCCCTTCCCTTCCCTTCCCTTCCCTTCCCTTCCCTTCCCTTCCCTTCCCTTCCCTTCCCTTCCCTTCCCTTCCCTTCCTTCCCTTCCCTTCCCTTCCCTTCCCCCTTCCCTTCCCTTCCCTTCCCTTCCCTTCCTTCCCTTCCCTTCCCTTCCCTTCCCTTCCTTCCCTTCCCTTCCCTTCCCTTCCATTCCCTTCCCTTCCCTTCCCTTCCCTTCCCTTCCCTTCTCTTCGCTTCCCTTCCCTTCCCGCACCTTCCTGCACCTTCCCTTCCCTTCCCTTCCCTTCCCTTCCCGCACCTTACTGCACCTTCCCTTCCCTTCCCTTCCCTTCCTGCACCTTCCCTTCCATTCCCGCACCTTCCCTTCCCTTCCCGTCCCTTCCCTTCCCTTCCCTTACCGCGCCTTCCCTTCCTGCACCTTCCCTTCCCTTGCCGCAGCTTCCCTTCCCTTCCTTCCCTTCCCTTCCCTTCCCTTCCCTTCCCTTCCCTTCCCTTCCTTCCCTTCCCTTCCCTTCCATTCCCTTCCCTTCCCTTCCCTTCCCTTCCCTTACCGCACCTTCCCTTCCTGCACCTTCCATTCCCTTGCCACAGCTTCCCTTCCCTTCCCTTCCCTTTCCTTCCCTTCCCTTCCCTTCCCTTCCCTTCCCTTCCCTTCCCTTCCCTTCCCTTCCCTTCCTTTCCCTTCCCATCTCTTCCCTTCCCTTCCCTTCCCTTCCCTTCCCTTCCCTTCCCTTCCCTTCCCTTCCCTTCCCTTCCCTTCCCTTCCCTTCCCTTCCCTTCCCTTCCCTTCCCTTCCCTTCCCTTCCCTTCCCTTCCCTTCCCTTCCCTTGCCTTCCCTTCCCTTCCCGCACCTTCCCTTCCCTTCCCTTCCCTTCCCTTCCCTTCCCTTCCCTTCCCTTCCCTTCCCACACTTTCCCTTCTCTTCCCTTCCCTTCCTGCACATTCCCTTCCCTTCCCTTCCCTTCCCTTCCCTTCCCTACCCTTCCCTTCCCTTCCCTTCCCTTCCCTTCCCTTCCCTTCTCTTCCCTTCCTTTCCCTTCCTTCCCTTCCCTTCCCTTCCCTTGCCTTCCCTTGCCTTCCCTTGCCTTCCCTTCCCTTCCCTTCCCTTCCCTTCCCTTCCCTTGCCTTCCCTTGCCTTCCCTTGCCTTCCCTTCCCTTCCCTTGCCTTCCCTTGCCTTCCCTTCCCTTCCCTTCCCGCAGCTTCCCGCACCTTCCCGCACCCTCCCGCACCTTCCATTCCCTTCCCTTCCCCTCCCTTCCCTTCCCTTCCCTTCCCTTCCCTTCCCTTCCCTTCCCTTCCCTTCCCTTGCCTTCCCTTGCCTTCCCTTCCCTTCCCTTGCCTTCCCTTGCCTTCCCTTCCCTTCCCTTCCCGCAGCTTCCCGCACCTTCCCGCACCCTCCCGCACCTTCCATTCCCTTCCCTTCCCCTCCCTTCCCTTCCGCACCTTCCCTTCCCGCTCCTTCCCTTCCCGCACCTTCCCTTCCCTTCCCTTCCCTTCCCTTCCCTTCCCTTCCCTTCCCTTCCCTTCCCTTCCCTTCCCTTCCCTTCCCTTCCCTTCCCTTCCCTTGCCTTCCCTTCCCGCACCTTCCCTTGCCTTCCCTTTCCTTCCCTTCCCCGCACCTTCCATTCCCTTTCCGCACCTTTCTGCAACTTCCCGCAGCTTACCTTTCCTTCCTTCCTTCCCTTCCCTTCCCTTCCCTTCCCTTCCTTCCCTTCCCTTCCCTTCCCTTCCCTTCCCTTCCCTTGCCTTCTCTTCCCTTCCCTTCCCTTCCCTTCCCGCACCTTCTCTTCCCTTCCCTTCCCTTCCTTTCCCTTCCCTTCCCTTCCCTTCCCTTCCCTTCCCTTCCCTTCCATTCCCTTCCCTTCCCTTCCCTTCCCTTCCCTTCCCTTCCCTTCCCTTCCATTCTCTTTCCCTTCCCTTCCCTTCCCGCACCTTCCCTTCCCTTCCCGCACCTTCCCTTCCCTTCCCTTCCCTTCCCTTCCTTCCCTTCCCTTCCCTTCCCTTCCCTTCCCTTCCCTTCCCTTCCCTTCCCTTCCCTTCCCTTCCCTTCCCTTCCCTTCCCTTCCCTTCCCTTCGCTTCCCTTCCTTTCCCTTCCCTTCCCTTCCCTTCCCTTCCCTTCCCTTTCCTTCCCGTGCCTTCCCTTCCCTTCCCTTCCCTTCCCTTCCCTTCCCTTCCCTTCCCGCACCTTCCCTTCCCGCACCTTCCTGCACCTTCCCGCACCTTCCCGCACCTTCCCGCAACTTCCCTTCCCTTCCCGCACCTTCCCTTCCCTTCCCTTCCCGCACCTTCCCTTCCCTTCCCTTCCTTTCCCTTCCCTTCCCTTCCCTTCCCTTCCCTTCCCTTCCCTTCCCTTCCCTTCCCTTCCCTTCTCTTCCCTTCCTTCCTTCCCTTCCTTCCCTTCCCTTCCTTCCCTTCCCTTCCCTTCCCTTCCCTTCCCGCACCTTCCCTTCCCGCACCTTCCTGCACCTTCCCGCACCTTCCCACCTTCCCGCAACTTCCCTTCCCTTCCCGCACCTTCCCTTCCCTTCCCTTCCCGCACCTTCCCTTCCCTTCCCTTCCTTTCCCTTCCCTTCCCTTCCCTTCCCTTCCCTTCCCTTCCCTTCCCTTCCCTTCCTTCCCTTCCCTTCCCTTCCCTTCCCTTCCCTTCCCTTCCTTCCCTTCCCTTCCCTTCTCTACCAGCACCTTACCTTCCCTTCCCTTCCCTTCCCTTCCCTTCCCTTCCCTTCCCTTCCCTTCCCTTCCCTTCCCTTCCCTTCCCTTCCCTTCCCTTCCCTTCCCTTCCCTTCCCTTCCCTTCCTTCCCTTCCCTTCCCTTCCCTTCCCTTCCTTTCCCTTCCCTTCCCTTCCCTTCCCTTCCCACACTTTCCCTTCCCGCACCTTCCCTTCCTGCACCTTCCCTTCCCTTCCCTTCCACTTGCCTTCCCCTTCCCTTCCCTTCCCTTCCTTTCCCTTGCTTTCCCTTCCCTTGCCTTCCCTTCCCTTCCCTTCCCTTCCCTTCCCTTCCCTTCCCTTCCCTTCCCTTCCCTTCCTTCCCTTCCCTTCCCTTCCCTTCCCTTCCCTTCCCTTCCCTTCCCTTCCCTTCCCTTCCCTTCCCTTCCCTTCCCATCCCTTCCCTTCCCTTCCCTTCCCTTCCCTTCCCTTCCCGCACCTGTCCTTCCTGCACCTTCCATTCCCTTCCCGCACTTTCCCTTCCCTTCCCTTCCCTTCCCTTCCCTTCCCTTCCGTTCCCTTCCCTTCCGTTCCCTTCCCTTCCCTTTCCGCACCTTCCTGCACCTTCCATTCCCTTCCCTTCCCTTCCTGCACCTTCCCTTCCCTTCCCGCCCCTTCTCTTCCCTTCCCTTACCGCGCCTTCCCTTCCTGCACCTTCCCTTCCCTTCCCTCAGCTTCCCTTCCCTTCCCTTCCCTTCCCTTCCCTTCCCTTCCCTTCCCTTCCTTCCCTTCCCTTCCCTTCCCTTCCCTTCCCTTCCCCTTCCCTTCCCTTTCTACACCTTCCCTTCCCGCACCTTCCCTTCCCTTCCCTTCCCTTCCCACACTTTCCCTGCTCTTCCCTTCCCTTCCTGCACATTCCCTTCCCTTCCCTTCCCTTCCTTCCCTTCCCTTCCCTTCCCTTCCCTTCCCTTCCCGCACCTTCCCT
Organism: Caloenas nicobarica; assembly: GCF_036013445.1. NCBI lineage: Eukaryota > Metazoa > Chordata > Aves > Columbiformes > Columbidae > Caloenas > Caloenas nicobarica. Next base: position 6,897 of record NW_027017042.1, read on the forward strand.
TCCCTTCCCTTCCCTTCTCGAAACGTCACCTTCCCTTCCTTCCCTTCCCTTCCCTTCCCGCACCTTCCCTTCCCTTCCCTTCCCTTCCCTTCCCTTCCCTTGCCTTCCCTTCCCTTCCCTTCCCTTCCCTTCCCTTCCCTTCCCTTCCCTTCCCTTCCCTTCCCTTCCCGCACCTTCCCTTCCCTTCCCACACTTTCCCTTCTCTTCCCTTCCCTTCCTGCACATTCCCTTCCCTTCCCTTCCCTTCCCGCACCTTCCCTACCCTTCCCTTCCCTTCCCTTCCCTTCCCTTCCCTTCCCTTCCTTCCCTTCCCTTCCCTTCCCTTCCCTTCCCTTCCCTTCCCTTCCCTTGCCTTCCCTTCCCTTCCCTTCCCTTCCCTTCCCTTCCCTTCCCTTCCCTTCCCTTCCCTTCCCTTCCCACACTTTCCCTTCTCTTCCCTTCCCTTCCTGCACATTCCCTTCCCTTCCCTTCCCTTCCCTTCCCTTCCCTACCCTTCCCTTCCCTTCCCTTCCCTTCCCTTCCCTTCCCTTCTCTTCCCTTCCTTTCCCTTCCCTTCCCTTCCCTTCCCTTGCCTTCCCTTGCCTTCCCTTCCCTTCCCTTCCCTTCCCTTCCCTTCCCTTCCCTTCCCTTCCCTTCCCTTCCCTTCCCTTGCCTTCCCTTGCCTTCCCTTCCCTTCCCTTGCCTTCCCTTGCCTTCCCTTCCCTTCCCTTCCCGCAGCTTCCCGCACCTTCCCGCACCCTCCCGCACCTTCCATTCCCTTCCCTTCCCCTCCCTTCCCTTCCCTTCCCTTCCCTTCCCTTCCCTTCCCGTGCCTTCCCTTGCCTTCCCTTCCCTTCCCTTGCCTTCCCTTGCCTTCCCTTCCCTTCCCTTCCCGCAGCTTCCCGCACCTTCCCGCACCCTCCCGCACCTTCCATTCCCTTCCCTTCCCCTCCCTTCCCTTCCCGCACCTTCCCTTCCCGCTCCTTCCCTTCCCTTCCCTTCCCTTCCCTTCCCTTCCCTTCCCTTCCTTCCCTTCCCTTCCCTTCCCTTCCCTTCCCTTCCCTTCCCTTCCCTTCCCTTGCCTTCCCTTCCCGCACCTTCCCTTGCCTTCCCTTTCCTTCCCTTCCCGCACCTTCCATTCCCTTTCCGCACCTTTCTGCAACTTCCCGCAGCTTACCTTTCCTTCCTTCCCTTCCCTTCCCTTCCCTTCCCTTCCCTTCCCTTCCCTTCCCTTCCCTTCCCTTCCCTTCCCTTCCCTTGCCTTCTCTTCCCTTCCCTTCCCTTCCCTTCCCGCACCTTCTCTTCCCTTCCCTTCCCTTCCTTTCCCTTCCCTTCCCTTCCCTTCCCTTCCCTTCCCTTCCCTTCCCTTCCCTTCCCTTCCCTTCCCTTCCCTTCCCTTCCCTTTCCCTTCCCTTCCCTTCCCTTCCCTTCCCTTCCATTCTCTTCCCTTCCCTTCCCTTCCCGCACCTTCCCTTCCCTTCCCTTCCCTTCCCTTCCCTTCCCCTTCCCTTCCCTTCCCTTCCCTTCCCTTCCCTTCCCTTCCCTTCCCTTCCCTTCCCTTCCCTTCCCTTCCCTTCCCTTCCCTTCCCTTCCCTTCCCTTCCCTTCCCTTCCCTTCCCTTCGCTTCCCTTCCTTTCCCTTCCCCTTCCCTTCCCTTCCCTTCCTTCCCGTGCCTTCCCTTCCCTTCCCTTCCCTTCCCTTCCCTTCCCTTCCCTTCCCGCACCTTCCCTTCCCGCACCTTTCCCGCACCTTCCCGCACCTTCCCGCACCTTCCCGCAACTTCCCTTCCCTTCCCGCACCTTCCCTTCCCTTCCCTTCCCGCACCTTCCCTGCCCTCCCTTCCCTTCCCTTCCCTTCCCTTCCCTTCCTTCCTCCTCCCTTCCTTCCTTCCCTTCCTTCCCTTCCCTTCCTTCCCCTCCCTTCCCTTCTCTACCAGCACCTTACCTTCCCTTCCCTTCCCTTCCCTTCCCTTCCCTTCCTTCCCTTCCCTTCCCTTCCCTTCCCTTCCCTTCCCTTCCCTTCCCTTCCCTTCCCTTCCCTTCCCTTCCCTTCCTTTCCCTTCCCTTCCCTTCCCTTCCCACACTTTCCCTTCCCGCACCTTCCCTTCCTGCACCTTCCCTTCCCTTCCCTTCACTTGCCTTCCCTTCCCTTCCCTTCCCTTCCTTTCCCTTGCTTTCCTTCCCTTGCCTTCCCTTCCCTTCCCTTCCCTTCCCTTCCCTTCCCTTCCCTTCCCTTCCCTTCCCTTCCCTTCCCTTCCCTTCCCTTCCCTTCCCTTCCCTTCCCTTCCCTTCCCTTCCCTTCCCTTCCCTTCCCTTCCTTCCCTTCCCTTCCCTTCCCGCACCTGTCCTTCCTGCACCTTCCCTTCCTTCCCGCACTTTCCCTTCCCTTCCCTTCCCTTCCCTTCCCTTCCCTTCCCTTCCCTTCCCTTCCCTTCCCTTCCTTCCCTTCCCTTCCCTTCCTTCCCTTCCCTTCCCTTCCCTTCCCTTCCCTTCCGTTCCCTTCCCTTCCCTTTCCGCACCTTCCTGCACCTTCCCTTCCCTTCCCTTCCCTTCCTGCACCTTCCCTTCCCGCACCTTCCCTTCCCTTCCCGCCCCTTCTCTTCCCTTCCCTTACCGCGCCTTCCCTTCCTGCACCTTCCCTTCCCTTCCCTCAGCTTCCCTTCCCTACCCTTCCCTTCCCTTCCCCCTTCCCTTCCCTTCCCTTCCCTTCCCTTCCCTTCCCTTCCCTTCCCTTCCCTTCCCTTCCCTTTCTACACCTTCCCTTCCCGCACCTTCCCTTCCCTTCCCTTCCCTTCCCACACTTTCCCTGCTCTTCCCTTCCCTTCCTGCACATTCCCTTCCCTTCCCTTCCCTTCCCTTCCCTTCCCTTCCCTTCCCTTCCCTTCCCTTCCCTTCCCGCACCTTCCCTTCCCTTCCCTTCCCTTCTCGCACCTTCCCTTCCCTTCCCTTCCCTTCCCTTCCCGCACCTTCCCTTCCCTTCCCTTCCCTTCCCTTCCCTTCCCTTCCCTTCCCTTCCCTTCCCTTCCCTTCCCTTCCCTTCCCTTCCCTTCCCTTCCCTTCCCTTCCCTTCCCTTCCCGCACCTTCCCTTCCCGCACCTTCCCTTCCCTTCCCGCACCTTCTCTTCCCTTCCCGCACCTTCCCTTCCCTTCCCTTCCCACAACTTCCTTCCCTTCCCTTCCCTTCCCTTCCCTTCCCTTCCCTTCCCTTCCCTTCCCTTCCCTTCCCTTCCCGCACCTTCCCTTCCCTTCCCGCACCTTCCCTTCCCTTCCCTTCCCGCACCTTCCCTTCCCTTCCCTTCCCTTCCCGCACCTTCCCTTCCCTTCCCGCACCTTCCCTTCCCTTCCCGCACCTTCCCTTCCCTTCCCGCAACTTTCCTTCCCTTCCCTTCCCTTCCCTTCCCTTCCCTTCCCTTCCCTTCCCTTCCCTTCCCTTCCCTTCCCTTCCCTTCCCTTCCCTTCCCTTCCCTTCCTTTCCCTTCCCTTCCCTTCCATTCCCTTCCCTTCCCGCACTTTCTCTTCCCTTCCCTCCCTTCCCTTCCCTTCCCTTCCCTTCCCTTCCCTTCCCTTCCCTTCCCTTCCCTTCCCTTCCCTTCCCTTCCCTTCCCTTCCCTTCCCTTCCCTTCCCCTCCCTTCCCGCACCTTCCCTTCCCGCACCTTCCCTTCCCTTCCCGCACCTTCCCGCACCTTCCCTTCCCACACCTTCCCGCACCTTCCCTTCCCGCACCTTCCCGCACCTTTCCTTCCCTTCCCGCACCTTCCCTTCCCTTCTCTTCCCTTCCCTTCCCTTCCCTTCCCTTCCCTTCCCTTCCCTTCCCTTCCCTTCCTTCCCTTCCCTTCCCTTCCCTTCCCTTCCCTTCCCTTCCCGCACCTTCCCTTCCCTTCCCTTGCCTTCCCTTCCCTTGCCTTCCCTTGCCTTACCTTTCCTTCCTTTCCCGCACCTTCCCTTCTCGCACGTTCCCGCAACTTCCCACACCTTCCCGCTCCTTTCATTCCTGCACCTTCCCGCACCTTACCTTCCCGCACCTTACCTTCCCTTCCCTTCCCACACGTTCCCTTCCCGCACATTCCCTTCCCGCACCTTCCCTTCCCGCACATTCCCGCGCCTTCCCGCACCTTACGTTCCCGCACCTTCCCGCACCTTCCCTTCCCACAGCTTCTTGCAACTTCCCCTCCCTTCCCTACCCTTTCCGCACCTTCCCTTCCCTTCCCTTCCTTCCCTTCCCTTCCTGCACCTTCCCTTCCTGCACCTTCCCTTCCCATACCTTCACTTGCCTTCCCTTCCCTGCCCTTCCCTTCCTTTCCCTTGCTTTCCCTTCCCTTGCCTTCCCTTCCCTTCCCTTCCCTTCCCTTCCCTTCCCTTCCCTTCCCTTCCCTTCCCTTCCCCCTTCCCTTCCCATCCCTTCCCTTCCCTTCCCTTCCCTTCCCTTCCCGCACCTGTCCTTCCTGCACCTTCCCTTCCCTTCCCACACTTTCCCTTCCCTTCCCTTCCCTTCCCTGCCCTTCCCTTCCCTTCCCTTCCCTTCCCTTCCCTTCCCTTCCCTTCCCTTCCCTTCCCTTCCCTTCCCTTCCCTTCCCTTCCCTTCCCTTCCCTTCCCTTTCTACACCTTCCCTTCCCGCACCTTCCCTTCCCTTCCCTTCCCTTCCCACACTTTCCCTGCTCTTCCCTTCCCTTCCTGCACATTCCCTTCCCTTCCCTTCCCTTCCCTTCCCTTCCCTTCCCTTCCCTTCCCTTCCCTTCCCTTCCCGCACCTTCCCTTCCCTTCCCCTTCCTTCCCTTCCCTTCCCTTCCCTTCCCTTCCCTTCCCGCACCTTCCCGCACCTTCCCGCACCTTCCCTTCCCGCACCTTCCCGCACCTTCCCTTCCCGCACCTTCCCTTCCCGCACCTTCCCTTCCCGCACCTTCCCTTCCCTTCCCGCACCTTCCCTTCCCTTCCCGCACCTTCCCTTCCCTTCCCTTCCCACAACTTCCCTTCCCTTCCCTTCCTTCCCTTCCCTTCCCTTCCCTTCCCTTCCCTTCCCTTCCCTTCCCTTCCCTTCCCTTCCCTTCCCTTCCCTTCCCTTCCTTTCCCTTCCCTTCCCTTCCCTTCCCACACTTTTCCTTCTCTTCCCTTACCTTCCTGCACATTCCCTTCCCTTCATTTCCCTTCCCTTCCCTTCCCTTCCCGCACCTTCTCTTCCCTTCCCTTCCCTTCCCTTCCCTTCCCTTCCCTTCCCCTCCCTTCCCTTCCCTTCCCTTCCCTTCCCTTCCCTTCCCTTCCCTTCCCTTCCCTTCCCTTCCCTTCCCCTCCCTTCCCTTCCCTTCCCTTCCCTTCCCTTCCCTTCCCACACCTTCCCTTCCCGCACCTTCCCGCACCTTCCCTTCCATTCCCGCACCTTCCCTTCCCACAGCTTCCCTTCCCGCACATTCCCGCAACCTCCTGCACCTTCCCGCACCTTCCCGCACCTGTCCTTCCTGCACCTTCCCGTGCCTTACCTTCCCGCACCTTACCTTCCCTTCCCTTCCAACACCTTCCCTTCCCGCACCTTCCCTTCCTGCACCTTCCCTTCCCGCACCTTCGCGCACCTTCCCGCACCTTCCGTTCCAGTACCTTCCCGCACCTTCCCTTCCCGCACCTTCCCGCACCTTCTCCTCCCTTCCCTACCCTTCCCGCACCTTCCCTCCCTTCCCTTCCCTTCCCTTCCCTTCCCTTCCCTTCCCTTCCCTTCCCTTCCCTTCCCTTCCCTTCCCTTCCCTTCCCTTCCCTTCCCTTCCCTTCCCTTCCCTTCTCTTCCCTTCCTTTCCCTTGCCTTCCCTTCCCTTCCCTTCCCTTCCCTTCCCTTCACTTCCCTTCCCTTCCCTTCCCTTCCCTTCCCTTCCTTCCCTTCCCTTCCCTTCCCTTCCCTTCCCTTCCCTTCCCTTCCCTTCCCTTCCCTTCCCTTCCCTTCCCTCCCCTTCCCTTCCCTTCCCTTCCCTTCTTGCACCGTCCCACACCTTCTCGCACCTTCCGCACCTTCCCTTCCCGCACCTTCCCTTCCCTTCCCGCACTTTCCCTTCTCTTTCCTTCCTTCCTGCACCTTCCCTTCCTTTCCCTTCCCTTCCCTTCCCGCACCTTCCTGCACCTTCCCTTCCCCTCCCTTCCCTTCCTGCACCTTCCCTTCCCTTCCCTTCCCTTCCCTTCCCTTCCCTTCCCTTCCCTTCCCTTCCCTTCCCTTCCCTTCCTTTCCCTTCCCTTCCCCTTCCCTTCCCTTCCCTTCACTTCCCTTCCCTTCACTTCACGCACCTTCCCTTCCCTTCCCTTCCCGCACCTTCCCTTCCCTTCCCGCACCTTGTCTTCCCTTCCCGCACCTTCCCTTCCCGCACCTTCCCTTCCCTTCCCTTCCGTTCCCTTCCCTTCCCTTCCCTTCCCTTCCCTTCCCTTCCCTTCCCTTCCCTTCCCTTCCCTTCCCTTCCCTTCCCTTTCCACACCTTCCTGCACCTTCCCTTCCCTTCCCTTCCCTTCCTGCACCTTCCCTTCCCTTCCCGCACCTTCCCTTCCCTTCCCGTCCCTTCCCTTCCCTTCCCTTCCCTTCCCTTCCCTTCCCTTCCCTTCCCTTCCCTTCCCTTCCCTTCCCTTCCCTTCCCTTCCCTTCCCTTCCCTTCCCTTCCCTTCCCTTCCCTTCCCTTCCCGCACCTTCCCTTCCCTTCCCTTGCCTTCCCTTCCCTTGCCTTCCCTTGCCTTACCTTTCCTTCCTTTCCCGCACCTTCCCTTCTCGCACGTTCCCGCAACTTCCCACACCTTCCCGCTCCTTTCATTCCTGCACCTTCCCGCACCTTACCTTCCCGCACCTTACCTTCCCTTCTCTTCCCACACCTTCCCTTCCCGCACATTCCTTTCCCGCACCCTCCCTTCCCGCACATTCCCGCGCCTTCCCGCACCTTACGTTCCCGCACCTTCCCGCACCTTCCCTTACCACAGCTTCTTGCAACTTCCCCTCCCTTCCCTACCCTTTACGCACCTTCCCTTCCCTTCCCTTCCTGCACCTTCCCTTCCTGCACCTTCCCTTCCCTTACCTTCACTTGCCTTCCCTTCCCTGCCCTTCCCTTCCTTTCCCTTGCTTTCCCTTCCCTTGCCTTCCCTTCCCTTCCCTTCCCTTCCGTTCCCATCCCTTCCCTTCCCTTCCCTTCCTTTCCCGCACCTGTCCTTCCTGCACCTTCCCTTCCCTTCCCGCACTTTCCCTTCCCTTCCCTTCCCTTCCCTTCCCTGCCCTTCCCTTCCCTTCCCTTCCCTTCCCTTCCCTTCCCTTTCCGCACCTTCCTGCATCTTCCCTTCCCTTCCCGTCCCTTCCCTTCCCTTCCCTTACCGCGCCTTCCCTTCCTGCACCTTCCCTTCCCTTCCCTCAGCTTCCCTTCCCTTCCCTTCCCTTCCCTTCCCTTCCCTTTCCTTCCCTTCCCTTCCCTTCCCTTCCCTTCCCTTCCCGCACCTTCCCGCACCTTCCCTTCCCTTCCATTCCCTTCCCTTCCCTTCCCTTCCCTTCCCTTCCCTTCCCTTCCCTTCCCTTCCCTTCCCTTCCCGCACCTTCCCTTCCCGCACCTTCCCTTCCCGCACCTTCCCTTCCCGCACCTTCCCTTCCCTTCCCGCACCTTCCCTTCCCTTCCCGCACCTTCCCTTCCCTTCCCTTCCCACAACTTCCCTTCCCTTCCCTTCCCTTCCCTTCCCTTCCCTTCCCTTCCCTTCCCTTCCCTTCCTTTCCCTTCCCTTCCCTTCCCTTCCCACACTTTCCCTTCTCTTCCCTTACCTTCCTGCACATTCCCTTCCCTTCCCTTCCCTTCCCTTCCCTTCCCTTCCCTTCCCTTCATTTCCCTTCCCTTCCCTTCCCGCACCTTCTCTTCCCTTCCCTTCCCTTCCCTTCCCTTCCCCTCCCTTCCCTTCCCTTCCCTTCCCTTCCCCTCCCTTCCCTTCCCTTCCCTTCCCTTCCCACACCTTCCCTTCCCGCACCTTCCCGCACCTTCCCTTCCATTCCCGCACCTTCCCTTCCCACAGCTTCCCTTCCCGCACGTTCCCGCAACCTCCTGCACCTCCCCGCACCTTCCCGCACCTGTCCTTCCTGCACCTTCCCGTACCTTACCTTCCCGCACCTTACCTTCCCTTCCCTTCCCACACCTTCCCTTCCCGCACCTTCCCTTCCCGCACCTTCCCTTCCCGCACCTTCGCGCACCTTCCCGCACCTTCCGTTCCAGTACCTTCCCGCACCTTCCCTTCCCGCACCTACCCGCACCTTCTCCTCCCTTCCCTACCCTTCCCGCACCTTCCCTCCCTTCCCTTCCCTTCCCTTCCCTTCCCTTCCCTTCCCTTCCCTTCCTTCCCTTCCCTTCCCTTCCTTCCCTTCCCTTCCCTTCCCTTCCCTTCCCTTCCCTTCCCTTCCCTTCCCTTCCCTTCCTTTCCCTTGCCTTCCCTTCCCTTCCCTTCCCTTCCCTTCCCATCCCTTCCCTTCCCTTCCCTTCCCTTCCCTTCCCTCCCCTTCCCTCCCCTTCCCTTCCCTTCCCTTCCCTTCCTGCACCGTCCCACACCTTCTCGCACCTTCCGCACCTTCCCTTCCCGCACCTTCCCTTCCCTTCCCGCACTTTCCCTTCTCTTTCCTTCCTTCCTGCACCTTCCCTTCCTTTCCCTTCCCTTCCCTTCCCGCACCTTCCTGCACCTTCCCTTCCCCTCCCTTCCCTTCCTGCACCTTCCCTTCCCTTCCCTTCCCTTCCCTTCCCTTCCCTTCCCTTCCCTTCCTTTCCCTTCCTTTCCCTTCCCTTCCCTTCCCTTCCCTTCCCTTCCCTTCCCTTCACTTCCCTTCCCTTCCCTTCACGCACCTTCCCTTCCCTTCCCTTCCCGCACCTTCCCTTCCCTTCCCGCACCTTGTCTTCCCTTCCCGCACCTTCCCCTTCCCGCACCTTCCCTTCCCTCCCTTCCCTTCCCTTCCCTTCCCTTCCCTTCCCTTCCCTTCCCTTCCCTTCCCTTCCCTTCCCTTCCCTTCCCTTCCCTTCACTTCCCTGCCCGCACCTTCCCTTCCCTTCCCTTCCCTTCCCTTCCCTTCCCTTCCCTTCCCTTCCCTTCCCTTCCCTTCCCTTCCCTTCCCGCACCTTCCCTTCCCTTCCCACACCTTCCCATCCCGCACCTTCCCTTCCCGCACCTTCCCTTCCCGCACCTTCCCTTCCTGCACCTTCCCTTTCCTTCCCTTCCCTTTCCCCTCCTTCCCTTCCCTTCCTGCACATTCCCTTCCCTTCCCTTTCCGCACCTTCCCTTCCCTTCCCTTCCCTTCCCTTTCCTTCCCTTCCCTTCCCTTCCCTTCCCTTCCCTTCCCTTCTCTTCCCTTCCCTTCCCTTTCCTTCCCTTCCCGCACCTTCCCACAACTTCCCTTCCCTTCCCGCACCTTCCCTTCCCACAACTTCCCTTCCCGCACCTTCCCGCAACCTCCTGCACCTTCCCGAACCTTCCCGCACCTTCCCGCACCTGTCCTTCCTGCACCTTCCCGCACCTTACCTTCCCGCACCTTACCTTCCCTGCCCTTCCCACACCTTCCCTTCCCTTCCCTTCCCTTCCCTTCCCTTCCCTTCCCTTCCCTTCCCTTCCCTTCCCTTCCCTTCCCTTCCCTTCCCTTCCCGCACTTTCCCTTCCCTTCCCTTCCCTTCCCTTCCCTTCCCTTCCCTTCCCTTCCCTTCCCTTCCCTTCCCTTCCCTTCCCTTCCCTTCCCTTCCCTTCCCTTCCCTTCCCTTCCCTTCCCTTCCCTTCCCTTCCCTTCCCTTCCCACACTTTCCCTTCTCTTCCCTTCCCTTCCTGCACATTCCCTTCCCTTCCCTTCCCTTTCATTCCCTTCCCTTCCCTTCCCTTCCCTTCCCTTCCCTTCCCTTCCCTTCCCTTTCCTTCCCTTCCCGCACCTTCCTGCAACTTTCCTTCCCTTCCCGCACCTTCCCTTCCCACAGCTTCCCTTCCCGCACGTTCCCGCAACCTCCTGCACCTTCCCGCACCTTCCCGCACCTGTCCTTCCTGCACCTTCCAGCACCTTACCTTCCCGCACCTTACCTTCCCTGCCCTTCCCACACCTTCCCTTCCCGCACCTTCCCTTCCCGCACCTCCACTTCCCGCACCTTCGCGCACCTTCCCGCACCTTCCGTTCCAGCACCTTCCCACACCTTCCCTTCCCGCACCTTCCCGCACCTTCTCCTCCCTTCCCTACCCTTTCCGCACCTTCCCTTCCCTTCCCTTCCCGCACCTTCCCTTCCCTTCCGTTCCCTTCCCTTCCCTTCCCTTCCCTTCCCTTCCCTTCCCTTCCCTTCCCTTCCCTTCCTTTCCCTTGCCTTCCCTTCCCTTCCCTTCCCTTCCCTTCCCTTCCCTTCCCTTCCCTTCCCTTCCCTTCCCTTCCCTTCCCTTCCCTTCCTTTCCCCTCCCTTCCCTTCCCTTCCCTTCCCTTCCCTTACATTCCCTTACCTTCCCTTACCTTCCCCTTCCTTCCCTTCCCGCACCTTCCCGCAACTTCCCTTCCCTTCCCGCACCTTCCCTTCCCACAGCTTCCCTTCCCGCACGTTCCCACAACCTCCTGCACCTTCCCGCACCTTCCCACACCTGTCCTTCCTGCACCTTCCCGCACCTTCCCTTCCCGCAACTTCCCTTCCCACACCTTCCCTTCCCGCACCTTCGCGCACCTTCCCGCACCTTCCGTTCCAGCACCTTCCCGCACCTTCCCTTCCCGCACCTTCCCGCACCTTCCCTTCCCGCACCTTCCCGCACCTTTTCCTCCCTTCCCTACCCTTTCTGCACCTTCCCTTCCCTTCCCTTCCCTTCCCTTCCCTTCCCTTCCCTTCCCTTCCCTTCCTTTCCCTTGCCTTCCCTTCCCTTGCCTTCCCTTCCCTTCCCTTCCCTTCCCTTCCCTTCCCTTCCCTTCCCTTCCCTTCCCTTCCCTTCCCTTCCCTTCCCTTCCCTTCCCTTCCCTTCCCTTCCCTTCCCTTCCCTTCCCTTCCCTTCCCTTCCCTTCCCTTCCCTTCCCTTCCCTTCTTGCACCTTCCCACACCTTCTCGCACCTTCCGCACCTTCCCTTCCTGCACCTTCCCGCACCTTCCCTTCCCGCACCTTCCCTTCCCTTCCCGCACTTTCCCTTCTCTTCCCTTCCTTCATGCACCTTCCCTTCCATTCCCTTCCCTTCCCTTCCTTTCCCTTCCCTTCCCTTCCCGCAGCTTCCTGCACCTTCCCTTCCCCTCCCTTCCCTTCCTGCACCTTCCCTTTCCTTCCCTTCCCTTCCCTTCCCTTCCCTTCCCTTCCCTTCCCTTCCCTTTCCTTCCCTTCCCGCACCTTCCCACAACTTCCCTTCCCTTCCCGCACCTTCCCTTCCCACAACTTCCCTTCCCGCACCTTCCCGCAACCTCCTGCACCTTCCCGAACCTTCCCGCACCTTCCCGCACCTGTCCTTCCTGCACCTTCCCGCACCTTACCTTCCCGCACCTTACCTTCCCTGCCCTTCCCACACCTTCCCTTCCCTTCCCTTCCCTTCCCTTCCCTTCCCTTCCCTTCCCTTCCCTTCCCTTCCCTTCCCTTCCCTTCCCTTCCCTTCCCTTCCCTTCCCGCACTTTCCCTTCCCTTCCCTTCCCTTCCCTTCCCTTCCCTTCCCTTCCCTTCCCTTCCCTTCCCTTCCCTTCCCTTCCCTTCCCTTCCCTTCCCTTCCCTTCCCTTCCCTTCCCACACTTTCCCTTCTCTTCCCTTCCCTTCCTGCACATTCCCTTCCCTTCCCTTCCCTTCCCTTCCCTTCCCTTCCCTTCCCTTCCCTTCCCTTCCCTTCCCTTCCCTTCCCTTCCCTTCCCGCACCTTCCTGCACCTTCCCTCTCCCTCCCTTCCCTTCCTGCACCTTCCCTTCCCTTCCCTTCCCTTCCCTTCCCTTCCCTTCCTTTCCCTTCCCTTCCCTTCCCTTCCCTTCCCTTCCCTTCCCTTCCCTTCCCTTCCCTTCCCTTCCCTTCCCTTCCCTTCCCTTCCCTTCCCTTCCCTTCCCTTCCCTTCCCTTCCCTTCCCTTCCCTTCCCTCCCCTCCCCTTCCCTTCCCTTCCCTTCCCTTCCCTTCCCTTCCCTTCCCTTCCCTTCCCTTCCCTTCCCTTCCCTTCCCTTCCCTTCCCTTCTTGCACCTTCCCACACCTTCTCGCACCTTCCGCACCTTCCCTTCCCGCACCTTCCTGCCCCTTCCCTTCCCGCACCTTCCCTTCCCTTCCCGCACTTTCCCTTCTCTTCCCTTCCTTCCTGCACCTTCCCTTCCATTCCCTTCCCTTCCCTTCCTTTCCCTTCCCTTCCCTTCCCGCACCTTCCTGCACCTTCCCTCTCCCTCCCTTCCCTTCCTGCACCTTCCCTTCCCTTCCCTTCCCTTCCCTTCCCTTCCCTTCCCTTCCTGCACCTTCCCTTCCCGTACCTTCTCTTCCCTTCCCTTCCCTTCCTTTTCCTTCTCTTCCCTTCCCTTCCCTTCCCTTTCCTTCCCTTTCCTTCCCTTCCCGCACCTTCCCGCACCTTCCCTTCCCTTCCCACACCTTCCCTTCCCGAACCTTCCCTTCCCGCACGTTCCCGCAACCTCCTGCACCTTCCCGCACCTTCCCGCACCTGTCCTTCCTGCACCTTCCCGCACCTTACCTTCCCTGCCCTTCCCACACCTTCCCTTCCCGCACCTTCCGCTCCCGCACCTTCACTTCCCGCACCTTCGCGCACATTCCCGCACCTTCCGTTCCAGCACCTTCCTGCACCTTCCCTTCCCGCACCTTCCCGCACCTTCTCCTCCCTTCCCTACCCTTTCCGCACCTTCCCTTCCCTTCCCTTCCCGCACCTTCCCTTCCCGCACCTTCCCTTTCCTTCCCTTCCCTTTCCGCTCCTTACCTTCCCTTCCTGCACATTCCCTTCCCTTCCCTTCCCGCACCTTCCCTTCCCTTCCCTTCTCTTCCCGCACCTTCCCTTTCCGCACCTTCCCTTCCCTTCCCTTCCCTTTCATTCCCTTCCCTTCCCTTCCCTTCCCTTCCCTTCCCTTCCCTTCCCTTCCCTTTCCTTCCCTTCCCGCACCTTCCTGCAACTTTCCTTCCCTTCCCGCACCTTCCCTTCCCACAGCTTCCCTTCCCGCACGTTCCCGCAACCTCCTGCACCTTCCCGCACCTTCCCGCACCTGTCCTTCCTGCACCTTCCAGCACCTTACCTTCCCGCACCTTACCTTCCCTGCCCTTCCCACACCTTCCCTTCCCGCACCTTCCCGCACCTTCTCCTCCCTTCCCTACCCTTTCCGCACCTTCCCTTCCCTTCCCTTCCCGCACCTTCCCTTCCCTTCCGTTCCCTTCCCTTCCCTTCCCTTCCCTTCCCTTCCCTTCCCTTCCCTTCCTTTCCCTTGCCTTCCCTTCCCTTCCCTTCCCTTCCCTTCCCTTCCCTTCCCTTCCCTTCCCTTCCCTTCCCTTCCCTTCCCTTCCCTTCCTTTCCCTTCCCTTCCCTTCCTTTCCCCTCCCTTCCCTTCCCTTCCCTTCCCTTCCCTTACATTCCCTTACCTTCCCTTACCTTCCCCTTCCTTCCCTTCCCGCACCTTCCCGCAACTTCCCTTCCCTTCCCGCACCTTCCCTTCCCACAGCTTCCCTTCCCGCACGTTCCCACAACCTCCTGCACCTTCCCGCACCTTCCCACACCTGTCCTTCCTGCACCTTCCGGCACCTTACCTTCCCGCACCTTACCTTCCCTTCCCTTCCCACACCTTCCCTTCCCGCACCTTCCCTTCCCACACCTTCCCTTCCCGCACCTTCGCGCACCTTCCCGCACCTTCCGTTCCAGCACCTTCCCGCACCTTCCCTTCCCGCACCTTCCCGCACCTTCCCTTCCCGCACCTTCCCGCACCTTTTCCTCCCTTCCCTACCCTTTCTGCACCTTCCCTTCCCTTCCCTTCCCTTCCCTTCCCTTCCCTTCCCTTCCCTTCCCTTCCCTTCCCTTCCCTTCCTTTCCCTTGCCTTCCCTTCCCTTGCCTTCCCTTCCCTTCCCTTCCCTTCCCTTCCCTTCCCTTCCCTTCCCTTCCCTTCACTTCCCTTCCCTTCCCTTCCCTTCCCTTCCCTTCCCTTCCCTTCCCTTCCCTTCCCTTCCCTTCTTGCACCTTCCCACACCTTCTCGCACCTTCCGCACCTTCCCTTCCTGCACCTTCCCGCACCTTCCCTTCCCGCACCTTCCCTTCCCTTCCCGCACTTTCCCTTCTCTTCCCTTCCTTCATGCACCTTCCCTTCCATTCCCTTCCCTTCCCTTCCTTTCCCTTCCCTTCCCTTCCCGCAGCTTCCTGCACCTTCCCTTCCCCTCCCTTCCCTTCCTGCACCTTCCCTTCCCTTCCCTTCCCGCACCGCACCTTCCCTTCCCTTCCCTGCCCTTCCCTGCCCTTCCCGCACCTTCCAGCACCTTCCCTTCCCTTCCCGCACCTTCCCTTCCCTTCCCTTCCCGCACCCTCCCTTCCCTTACCGCACCTTGTCTTCCCTTCCCGCACCTTCCCTTCCCGCACCTTCCCTTCCCTCCCTTCCCTTCCCTTCCCTTCCCTTCCCTTCCGTTCCCTTCCCTTCCCTTCCCGCACCTTCCCTTCCCTTCCCTTCCCTTCCCTTCCCGCACCTTCCCTTTCCTTCCCTTCCCTTTCCGCTCCTTCCCTTCCCTTCCTGCACATTCCCTTCCCTTCCCTTCCCTTCCCTTCCCTTCCCTTCCCTTCCCTTCCCTTCCCTTCCCTTCTCTTCCCTTCCCTTCCCTTCCCTTCCCTTCCCTTCCCTTCCCGCACCTTCCCTTCCCGCACCTTCCCTTCCCGCACCTTCACTTCCCGCACCTTCCCTTCCCGCACCTTCCGCTCCCTTCCATACCCTTCCCGCACCTTCCCTTCCCTTCCCTTCCTTTCCCTTCCCTTCCCTTTCCTTCCCTTCCCTTCTCTTCCCTTCCCTTCCCTTCCCTTCCCTTCCCTTCCCTTCTCTTTCCTTCCCTTTCCTTCCCTTCCCGCACCTTCCCGCACCTTCCCTTCCCTTCCCGCACCTTCCCTTCCCGCACCTTCCCGCACCTTCCCACAACTTCCTGCACCTTCCCGCACCTTCCCGCACCTGTTCTTCCTGCACCTTCCCGCACCTTACCTTCCCGCACATTACCTTCCCTTCCCTTCCCACAATTTCCCTTCCCGCACCTTCCCTTCCCGCACCTTCCCTTCCCGCACCTTCCCGCACCTTCCGTTCCCGCACCTTCCCGCACCTTCCCTTCCCGCGCCTTCCCTTCCTGCACCTTCCCTTCCCTTCCCGCAGCTTCCCTTCCCTTCCCTTCCCTTCCCTTCCCTTCCCTTCCCTTCCCTTCCCTTCCCTTCCCTTCCCTTCCCTTCCCTTCCCTTCCCTTCCCGCAGCTTCCCTTCCCTTCCCGCACCTTCCCTTCCCGCACCTTCCCTTCCCGCACCTTCCCGCACCTTCCCGCACCTTCCCTTCCCGCACCTTCCCTTCCCGCACCTTCCCCTCCCTTCCCGCACCTTCCCTTACAGCAGCTTCCCTTCCCTTCCTGCACCTTCCCTTCCCTTCCCTTCCCTTCTCTTCCCTTCCCTTCCCTTCCCTTCCCTTCCCTTCCCTTCCCTTCCTTTCCCTTCCCTTCCCTTCCCTTGCATTTACTTCCCTTCCCTTCCCGCACCTTCCCTTCCCTTCCCGCAAACTTCCCTTCCCTTCCCGCACCTTCCCGCACCTTCCCGCACCTTCCCTTCCCTTCCCTTCCCACAACTTCCCTTCCCTTCCCTTCCCTTCCTGCACTTTCCCTTCCCTTCCCTTCCCTTCCCTTCCCTTCCCTTCCCTTCCCTTCCCTTCCTTCCCTTCCCTTCCCTTCCCTTCCCGCAGCTTCCCCTTCCCTTCCCGCACCTTCCCTTCCCGCACCTTCCCGCACCTTCCCGCACCTTCCCTTCCCGCACCTTCCCTTCCCGCACCTTCCCCTCCCTTCCCGCACCTTCCCTTACCGCAGCTTCCCTTCCTTCCTGCACCTTCCCTTCCCTTCCCTTCCCTTCTCTTCCCTTCCCTTCCCTTCCCTTCCCTTCCCTTCCCGCACCTTCCCGCACCTACCCGCACCTTCCTGCACCTTCCCTTCCCGCACCTTCCCTTCCAGCACCTTCCCTTCCCGCACCTTCCCTTCCCTTCCCGCACCTTCCCTTCCCGCACCTTCCCTTCCCGCACCTTCCCTTCCGTTCCCGTCCTGCACCTTCCCTTCCTGCACCTTCCCTTCCTGCACCTTCCCTTCCCTTCCTTTCCCTTCCCGCACCTTCCGGCCACATTTCCGCACCTTCCTGCACCTTCCCGCACCTTCCCTTCCCTTCCCGCACCTCCTTCCCTTCCCTTCCCTTCCCTTCCCTTCCCTTCCTGCACCTTCCTTTCCTGCACCTTCCCCTTCCTGCAGCTTCCATTCCCATCCCGCACCTCCTTCCCTTCCCTTCCCTTCCCTTCCATTCCCTTCCCTTCCCTTCAATTCCCTTCCCTTCCTTCCCTTCCCTTCCCTTCCCTTCCCTTCCCTTCCCTTCCCTTCCCTTCCCTTCCCTTCCCTTTCCCTTCCCTTCCTGCACCTTCCCTTCCCGCACCTTCCCTTCCCTTCCCGCACCTTCCCCTTCCCTTCCCTTCCCGCACCCTCCCTTCCCTTACCGCACCTTGTCTTCCCTTCCCGCACCTTCCCTTTCGGCACCTTCCCTTCCCTCCCTTCCCTTCCCTTCCCTTCCCTTCCCTTCCCTTCCCTTCCCCTTCCCTTCCCTTCCCTTCCCTTCCCTTCCCTTCCCTTCCCTTCCCTTCCCTTCCCTTCCCTTCCCTTCCCGCACGTTCCCTTCCCGCACCTTCCTTCCCTTCCCACACCCTCCCTTTCCTTCCCTTCCCTTTCCGCTCCTTCCCTTCCCTTCCTGCACATTTCCTTCCCTTCCCTTCCCTTCCCTTCCCTTCCCTTCTCTTCCCTTCCCTTCCCTTCCCTTCCCTTCCCGCACCTTCCCTTCCCGCACCTTCCCTTCCCGCACCTTCCCTTCCCGCACCTTCCGCTCCCTTCCATACCCTTCCCGCACCTTCCCTTCCCTTCCCTTCCCTTCCCTTCCCTTCCTTCCCTTCCCTTCCCTTCCTTCCCTTCCCTTCCTGCACCTTCCCTTCCCGTACCTTCTCTTCCCTTCCCTTCCCTTCCCTTTCCTTCCCTTCCCTTCTCTTCCCTTCCCTTCCCTTCCCTTCCTTCCCTTCCCTTCCTTCCCTTCCCTTCCCTTCCTTCTCTTTCCTTCCCTTTCCTTCCCTTCCCGCACCTTCCCGCACCTTCCCTTCCCTTCCCGCACCTTCCCTTCCCGCACCTTCCCGCACCTTCCCACAACTTCCTGCACCTTCCCGCACCTTCCCGCACCTCTTCTTCCTGCACCTTCCCGCACCTTACCTTCCTGCACATTACCTTCCCTTCCCTTCCCACAATTTCCCTTCCCGCACCTTCCCTTCCCGCACCTTCCCTTCCCGCACCTTCCCGCACCTTCCGTTCCCGCACCTTCCCGCACCTTCCCTTCCCGCGCCTTCCCTTCCTGCACCTTCCCTTCCCTTCCCGCAGCTTCCCTTCCCTTCCCTTCCCTTCCCTTCCCTTCCCTTCCCTTCCCTTCCCTTCCCTTCCCTTCCCTTCCCTTCCCTTCCCTTCCCTTCCCTTCCCTTCCCTTCCCTTCCCGCAGCTTCCCTTCCCTTCCCGCACCTTCCCTTCCCGCACCTTCCCGCACCTTCCCGCACCTTCCCTTCCCGCACCTTCCCTTCCCGCACCTTCCCCTCCCTTCCCGCACCTTCCCTTACCGCAGCTTCCCTTCCCTTCCTGCACCTTCCCTTCCCTTCCCTTCCCTTCTCTTCCCTTCCCTTCCCTTCCCTTCCCTTCCTTTCCCTTCCCTTCCCTTCCCTTCCCTTCCATTTACTTCCCTTCCCTTCCCGCACCTTCCCTTCCCTTCCCGCAACTTCCCTTCCTTTCCCGCACCTTCCCTTCCCTTCCCTTCCCTTCCCTTCCCTTCCCCTTCCCTTCCCTTCCCTTCCCTTCCCTTCCCTTCCCTTCCCTTCCCTTCCCTTCCTTCCCTTCCCTTCCCTTCCCTTCCCTTCCCTTCCCTTCCTGCACTTTCCCCTTCCCTTCCCTTCCCTTCCCGCACCTTCCCTTCCCTTCCTTCCCTTCCCTTCCCTTCCCTTCCCTTCCCTTCCCTTCCCTTCCTGCACTTTCCCTTCCCTTCCCTTCCCTTCCCTTCCCTTCCCTTCCCTTCCCTTCCCTTCCATTCCTGCACCTTCCCTTCCCTTCCCTTCCCTTCCCTTCCCTTCCCTTCCCTTCCCTTCCCTTCCCTTCCCACACCTTCCCACACCTTCCCACACCTTCCCTTCCCTTCCCTTCCCGCACCTTCCCGCACCTTCCCGCACCTTCCCGCACCTTCCCGCACCTTCCCGCACCTTCCCTTCCCGCACCTCCCTTCCCGCACCTTCCCTTCCCGCACCTTCCCTTCCCTTCCCGCACCTTCCCTTCCCGCACCTTCCCTTCCCGCACCTTCCCTTCCCTTCCCGTCCTGCACCTTCCCTTCCTGCACCTTCCCTTCCTGCACCTTCCCTTCCCTTCCTTTCCCTTCCCGCGCCTTCCCGCACATTCCCGCACCTTCCTGCACCTTCCCGCACCTTCCCTTCCCTTCCCGCACCTCCTTCCCTTCCCTTCCCTTCCCTTCCCTTCCCTTCCTGAACCTTCCTTTCCTGCACCTTCCCTTCCTGCAGCTTCCCTTCCCTTCCCGCACCTCCTTCCCTTCCCTTCCCTTCCCTTCCCTTCCCTTCCCTTCCCTTCCCTTCCCTTCCCTTCCCTTCCCTTCCCTTCCTGCACCTTCCTTTCCTGCACCTTCCCTTCCCGCACCTTCCCTTCCCGCACCTTCCCGCACCTTCCCTCACCTTTCGCACATTCCCGCACCTTCCCTTCCCGCACCTTCCCTTCCCTTCCTGCACCTTCCCCTTCCCTTCCCTTCCCTTCCCTTCCCTTCCCTTCCTTCCCTTCCCTTCCCTTCCTTCCTTTCCCTTGCCTTCCCTTCCCTTGCCTTCCCTTCCCTTCCCTTCCCTTCCCTTCCCTTCCCTTCCCTTCACTTCCCTTCCCTTCCCTTCCCTTCCCTTCCCTTCCCTTCCCTTCCCTTCCCTTCCCTTCCCTTCTTGCACCTTCCCACACCTTCTCGCACCTTCCGCACCTTCCCTTCCTGCACCTTCCCGCACCTTCCCTTCCCGCACCTTCCCTTCCCTTCCCGCACCTTTCCCTTCTCTTCCCTTCCTTCATGCACCTTCCCTTCCATTCCCTTCCCTTCCCTTCCTTTCCCTTCCCTTCCCTTCCCGCAGCTTCCTGCACCTTCCCTTCCCCTCCCTTCCCTTCCTGCACCTTCCCTTCCCTTCCCTTCCCGCACCGCACCTTCCCTTCCCTTCCCTGCCCTTCCCTGCCCTTCCCGCACCTTCCAGCACCTTCCCTTCCCTTCCCGCACCTTCCCTTCCCTTCCCTTCCCGCACCCTCCCTTCCCTTACCGCACCTTGTCTTCCCTTCCCGCACCTTCCCTTCCCGCACCTTCCCTTCCCTCCCTTCCCTTCCCTTCCCTTCCCTTCCCTTCCGTTCCCTTCCCTTCCCTTCCCGCACCTTCCCTTCCCTTCCCTTCCCTTCCCTTCCCTTCCCTTCCCTTCCCTTCCCTTCCCTTTCCGCTCCTTCCCTTCCCTTCCTGCACATTCCCTTCCCTTCCCTTCCCTTCCCTTCCCTTCCCCTTCCCTTCCCTTCCCTTCCCTTCCCTTCTCTTCCCTTCCCTTCCCTTCCCTTCCCTTCCCTTCCCTTCCCGCACCTTCCCTTCCCGCACCTTCCCTTCCCGCACCTTCACTTCCCGCACCTTCCCTTCCCGCACCTTCCGCTCCCTTCCATACCCTTCCCGCACCTTCCCTTCCCTTCCCTTCCTTTCCCTTCCCTTCCCTTTCCTTCCCTTCCCTTCTCTTCCCTTCCCTTCCCTTCCCTTCCCTTCCCTTCCCTTCTCTTTCCTTCCCTTTCCTTCCCTTCCCGCACCTTCCCGCACCTTCCCTTCCCTTCCCGCACCTTCCCTTCCCGCACCTTCCCGCACCTTCCCACAACTTCCTGCACCTTCCCGCACCTTCCCGCACCTGTTCTTCCTGCACCTTCCCGCACCTTACCTTCCCGCACATTACCTTCCCTTCCCTTCCCACAATTTCCCTTCCCGCACCTTCCCTTCCCGCACCTTCCCTTCCCGCACCTTCCCGCACCTTCCGTTCCCGCACCTTCCCGCACCTTCCCTTCCCGCGCCTTCCCTTCCTGCACCTTCCCTTCCCTTCCCGCAGCTTCCCTTCCCTTCCCTTCCCTTCCCTTCCCTTCCCTTTCCCTTCCCTTCCCTTCCCTTCCCTTCCCTTCCCTTCCCTTCCCTTCCCTTCCCTTCCCTTCCCTTCCCGCAGCTTCCCTTCCCTTCCCGCACCTTCCCTTCCCGCACCTTCCCGCACCTTCCCGCACCTTCCCTTCCCGCACCTTCCCCTTCCCGCACCTTCCCCTCCCTTCCCGCACCTTCCCTTACAGCAGCTTCCCTTCCCTTCCTGCACCTTCCCTTCCCTTCCCTTCCCTTCTCTTCCCTTCCCTTCCCTTCCCTTCCCTTCCCTTCCTTTCCCTTCCCTTCCCTTCCCTTGCATTTACTTCCCTTCCCTTCCCGCACCTTCCCTTCCCTTCCCGCAACTTCCCTTCCCTTCCCGCACCTTCCCGCACCTTCCCGCACCTTCCCGCACCTTCCCTTCCCACAACTTCCCTTCCCTTCCTTCCCTTCCTGCACTTTCCCTTCCCTTCCCTTCCCTTCCCTTCCTTCCCTTCCCTTCCCTTCCCTTCCCTTCCTTCCTGCACTTTCCCTTCCCTTCCCTTCCCTTCCTTCCCTTCCCTTCCCTTCCCTTCCCTTCCCTTCCATTCCTGCACCTTCCCTTCCCGCACCTTCCCTTCCCTTCCCTTCCCTTCCCTTCCCTTCCCTTCCTTCCCTTCCCTACCCTTCCCTTCCCTTCCCTTCCCTTCCCTTCCCTTCCCACACCTTCCCACACCTTCCCCACACCTTCCCACACCTTCCCTTCCCTTCCCTTCCCTTCCCTTCCCGCACCTTCCCGCACCTACCCGCACCTTCCTGCACCTTCCCTTCCCGCACCTTCCCTTCCCGCACCTTCCCTTCCCGCACCTTCCCTTCCCTTCCCGCACCTTCCCTTCCCGCACCTTCCCTTCCCGCACCTTCCCTTCCGTTCCCGTCCTGCACCTTCCCTTCCTGCACCTTCCCTTCCTGCACCTTCCCTTCCCTTCCTTTCCCTTCCCGCACCTTCCGGCACATTTCCGCACCTTCCTGCACCTTCCCGCACCTTCCCTTCCCTTCCCGCACCTCCTTCCCTTCCCTTCCCTTCCCTTCCCTTCCCTTCCCTTCCTGCACCTTCCTTTCCTGCACCTTCCCTTCCTGCAGCTTCCATTCCCATCCCGCACCTCCTTCCCTTCCCTTCCCTTCCCTTCCCTTCCCTTCCCTTCCCTTCCCTTCCATTCCCTTCCCTTCCCTTCCCTTCCCTTCCCTTCCCTTCCTTCCCTTCCCTTCCCTTCCTTCCCTTCCCTTCCTTCCCTTCCTGCACCTTCCCTTCCCGCACCTTCCCTTCCCTTCCCGCACCTTCCCTTCCCTTCCCTTCCCGCACCCTCCCTTCCCTTACCGCACCTTGTCTTCCCTTCCCGCACCTTCCCTTTCGGCACCTTCCCTTCCCTCCCTTCCCTTCCCTTCCCTTCCCTTCCCTTCCCTTCCCTTCCCTTCCCTTCCCTTCCCTTCCCTTCCCTTCCCTTCCCTTCCCTTCCCTTCCCTTCCCTTCCCGCACGTTCCCTTCCCGCACCTTCCCTTCCCTTCCCACACCCTCCCTTTCCTTCCCTTCCCTTTCCGCTCCTTCCCTTCCCTTCCTGCACATTTCCTTCCCTTCCCTTCCCTTCCCTTCCCTTCCCTTCTCTTCCCTTCCCTTCCCTTCCCTTCCCTTCCCGCACCTTCCCTTCCCGCACCTTCCCTTCCCGCACCTTCCCTTCCCGCACCTTCCGCTCCCTTCCATACCCTTCCCGCACCTTCCCTTCCCTTCCCTTCCCTTCCCTTCCCTTCCCTTCCCTTCCCTTCCCTTCCCTTCCCTTCCTGCACCTTCCCTTCCCGTACCTTCTCTTCCCTTCCCTTCCCTTCCCTTTCCTTCCCTTCCCTTCTCTTCCCTTCCCTTCCCTTCCCTTCCCTTCCCTTCCCTTCCCTTCCCTTCTCTTTCCTTCCCTTTCCTTCCCTTCCCGCACCTTCCCGCACCTTCCCTTCCCTTCCCGCACCTTCCCTTCCCGCACCTTCCCGCACCTTCCCACAACTTCCTGCACCTTCCCGCACCTTCCCGCACCTGTTCTTCCTGCACCTTCCCCGCACCTTACCTTCCTGCACCATTACCTTCCCTTCCCTTCCCACAATTTCCCTTCCCGCACCTTCCCTTCCCGCACCTTCCCTTCCCGCACCTTCCCGCACCTTCCGTTCCCGCACCTTCCCGCACCTTCCCTTCCCGCGCCTTCCCTTCCTGCACCTTCCCTTCCCTTCCCGCAGCTTCCCTTCCCTTCCCTTCCCTTCCCTTCCCTTCCTTCCCTTCCCTTCCCTTCCCTTCCCTTCCCTTCCCTTCCCTTCCCTTCCCGCAGCTTCCCTTCCCTTCCCGCACCTTCCCTTCCCGCACCTTCCCGCACCTTCCCGCACCTTCCCTTCCCGCACCTTCCCTTCCCGCACCTTCCCCTCCCTTCCCGCACCTTCCCTTACCGCAGCTTCCCTTCCCTTCCTGCACCTTCCCTTCCCTTCCCTTCCCTTCTCTTCCCTTCCCTTCCCTTCCCTTCCCTTCCTTTCCCTTCCCTTCCCTTCCCTTCCCTTCCATTTACTTCCCTTCCCTTCCCGCACCTTCCCTTCCCTTCCCGCAACTTCCCTTCCTTTCCCGCACCTTCCCTTCCCTTCCCTTCCCTTCCCTTCCCTTCCCTTCCCTTCCCTTCCCTTCCCTTCCCTTCCCTTCCCTTCCCTTCCCTTCCCTTCCCTTCCCTTCCTGCACTTTCCCTTCCCTTCCCTTCCCTTCCCGCACCTTCCCTTCCCTTCCCTTCCCTTCCCTTCCCTTCCCTTCCCTTCCCTTCCCTTCCCTTCCCTTCCTGCACTTTCCCTTCCCTTCCCTTCCCTTCCCTTCCCTTCCCTTCCCTTCCCTTCCCTTCCCTTCCCTTCCCTTCCCTTCCCTTCCATTCCTGCACCTTCCCTTCCCTTCCCTTCCCTTCCCTTCCCTTCCCTTCCCTTCCCTTCCCTTCCCTTCCCTTCCCTTCCCACACCTTCCCACACCTTCCCACACCTTCCCTTCCCTTCCCTTCCCTTCCCTTCCCGCACCTTCCCGCACCTTCCCGCACCTTCCCGCACCTTCCCGCACCTTCCCTTCCCGCACCTTCCCTTCCCGCACCTTCCCTTCCCGCACCTTCCCTTCCCTTCCCGCACCTTCCCTTCCCGCACCTTCCCTTCCCGCACCTTCCCTTCCCTTCCCGTCCTGCACCTTCCCTTCCTGCACCTTCCCTTCCTGCACCTTCCCTTCCCTTCCTTTCCCTTCCCGCGCCTTCCCGCACATTCCCGCACCTTCCTGCACCTTCCCGCACCTTCCCTTCCCTTCCCGCACCTCCTTCCCTTCCCTTCCCTTCCCTTCCCTTCCCTTCCTGAACCTTCCTTTCCTGCACCTTCCCTTCCTGCAGCTTCCCTTCCCTTCCCGCACCTCCTTCCCTTCCCTTCCCTTCCCTTCCCTTCCCTTCCCTTCCCTTCCCTTCCCTTCCCTTCCCTTCCTGCACCTTCCTTTCCTGCACCTTCCCTTCCCGCACCTTCCCTTCCCGCACCTTCCCGCACCTTCCCTCACCTTTCCGCACCTTCCCGCACCTTCCCTTCCCGCACCTTCCCTTCCCTTCCTGCACCTTCCCTTCCCTTGCCTTCCCTTCCCTTGCCTTCCCTTCCCTTGCCTTCCCGCAGCTTCCCTTGCCTTCTTGTACCTTCCGTTCCCTTCCCGCGCCTTCCCTTCCCCGTCTTTCCCTTTCCTTCCTGCACCTTCCCTTTCTGCACCTTCCCGCACTTTCATTTCCCTTCCCGCGTCTTCCTTTCCCTTCCCGCACCTTCCTTTCCCTTCCCTTCCCGCACCTTCCCTTCGCCTACCTTCCCGCACCTTCCTTCATGTTCCCCTCCCTCACCTTCCCTTCCCGCACCTTTCCTTCTTTTCCTGCACCTTCCCTTCCTTTATCTGACCTTCCCTCTCCTTTTCATCATCATTGGACCGCCTCCAAGGTAGTTGATCTTTCAGTCCCTTCAAGCAGAGAATATGATATAGTATAGCAGGATCTACGTTGTGAAATAAGGCAGGGGCAGTAACATTTGCTTCTAGAAAATCTATCAGGCAAACAACTGCTTGGTTTCATTTGGATGCTGGAGATCCCAGGACCTGTGTGACATCTCAGAGAGGGGTGGGAAGAGCAGGAATCATTGCATCCATGCACCTCCACACCATTTCTTATACTCCATGTCCAAGGTGAGGACTGATAGCAGGCCACATGTCTGTTTCTGTACATCCTATAGCAGGGTCTTCACCCCGGCTGAGCTTCCAGAGCTCCCGAAACACAGCAGACAGCAGGAAATCCTGTTCTGGGGGTTTGTTTGGTGTGGCTTTTTGTCCTTTCATTTTATTTTTTTCAATTTTATTTTGGCTAACAAAAGCAGGAAAACCAGGAGGTGTCCATACTATTGTTGTTTTAGTGAAGAGAAGTGATTTAACGGTAGTTAAAGACACATGTTAAATACTACAAGCCCTGAGTGCAGAGAGGGCAATGCATTGCTCCAGCAGAGACCATCACAATTTGCATCTCACGGGTTCTGCATGGAGGAACCAGACTACCTGGCATATGCCAAAACCAAAGCCACCAAGCAAAAACCATGTTGATGAACATTTGTTCACTTGACTAGGACCCAGACAGGACCAGAGCACCTGGGCAACTCAGATACGTGACAGGTCTTTGCGTTACACTGATCTTTCTCTTACTATTAGAAGAACCGAGGCCTAGAAAGACCTACTAATTTAAATGACTCTATATTCAGTACAGCAGCAAACAGATTGTATTTCCTTCTGTCCAGAACAGCTGACATGTGGCTACTTACATGGCCAAGGACAAAAAGATAGTGTTGAAGACGTGGCTGAGAGATGCCACCAAGGATGGCAGCAGGGCTCTGGAGGCACATTGATGATGCTCTGAGACACTCTGACCTACAGACCAACACTGCTACAGCAACACTGAGATCAGCACCTCTCATAGACGGGCTGAATGTGGCTCTTATGTCTGTCGGGTGGCTGCGCAGAGCCATGGCAGCCACAGACTCAATTGACTGTCTTGAACAGTGATACCAGACTAAGTGTCAGGAGACCATCTGAAAATGGCTGAGAGATTCAGAGCACTACAGAGTGGATGAGGTTGGAGGAGACCACTAAAGCTCATGTCTTCTATGCACCCTGCTCAAGCAGGGATATGTAGAACCAGTTGCCCAGGGCCACATCCAGCTGGCTTTTGAGTATATCCAATGACAGGGACTCTGCCTCTCTGGGCAACCTGTGCCAGCGCTTGCTCACCCTCACAGTGATAAAGTGTTTCCTGATGTTCAGAGGGAACCTCCTGTGTTTCAGTCTGTGCCCATGGCCTTCGGTCCTGTCACTGGGCATCGCTGAAAGAGCCTGGCTCCCTCACCTTCATTCCTCCCATGAGGTATTTGTACACATTGATGAGATCCCCTGGAGCCTTCTCTTCTCCAGGTTGCACAGTCCCAGCTCAGCCTTTCCTCATAGGGAATATGGTTCAGTCCCTTCAGCATCTCAGCTGCCCTTCACTGGACTCTCTCCAGTATGACCACATCTATTGTACTGGGGAGCCCAGACTGGACACAGAGGAAGTCATTAGAGAATTCACATCTCCAGACCTAGCTTGGATACTGTTGCACCCTCACATTAAATCTCTGCTGACTGGTTTTGCTGGATTTCTCCCTCTGGAGTTATTTAGGTCTCAGCAGATGCTGATGTGTGGGTGATTCTTCAATATTATCACCTCTTCATATAATCAATAAAAATTTAAATGAGAAGACTTGGCTGATTCTTTAAATTCTATTATACCCAGACACCAATATTTATAACCTTCTACAAAATTAAGCATTTTAGGACTTAACCACAGCATAATAGCATTTGCAAGATCCTTTTTAATTTTTTGTTGATGTGATTTATATGTTTTTAAATAATCCACTTGCAGTTTTCTCCATCATGCCATGCATTTCATAAATAGCATTCATACTGTCCCAGTTGTCCATCCTTTCTTGCTGCATTACAGCGAGTTCTGCCTGGTTCATACCACTGCTTTGGACTGTAAGCACTATAATCCCACCTAACAAAATAATTCTCTAACATATTCGTCTATTTCACAATTATAAAAGGAAGTCTCAAAACTGCCACAGGCTTGTTGCTTACTAATCCAGAACTAATGTGACTAATATGAAACTCTGACTTTGTATATCCACATACTGTCATTGGAAAAGTAGCACTGTGCATGCAGCAGAGGTTTACCTACTGTATGGAAAAAAATATGTAAATGTAACAATCAAGTCCAACGTAACAACTAAAATAACTTTTAATTGTTTTCCCTTCACTTATATTTTCTGCTTGGCTGACTCTGCTTATGGCTTCTGGAAAGGCCAGCTCATCAGTTTTTGTTGTTAATCAAGAACAGTAATTGTGTAAGTTATAAAGATACAAGATGATTCTTTGCTGAATAGGATAACAACTTCCAGAAAATGCAGAGTAGTTTTTTAAATGGTTTTTTATTAGTAATTTGTAAGACTTCTATCTGACTAAACAAGAATCCCAAGAGAAGCTGGGAACCCAGACTCAAGGAAGGGTTTACGCCCGTGTTTCTGGTGTGGCAGATATTGTTTCAGAAGAAGGGGTCTCATGGGGCACCGCCGGCTCAGGGCACTGCAGCTAGTCTAGTTCTGCCTCTGTTCAGGATCAGCAAACACCATGCAGCCAGGGAAGATGGTGTGAAAATGTCCTCCCTACCCCTGATACCAAGACAAGTGTCAAGACGAGCACCTTGAGAGCAGAATAGACACCCCATTGGAAGGTGTAGCTGGTCCTTGGATGCTGGGGCAGGAGGAGAGGAAAAAGGAGAGGAGAGGAGAGGAGAGGAGAGGAGAGGAGAGGAGAGGAGAGGAGAGGAGAGGAGAGGAGAGGAGAGGAGAGGAGAGGAGAGGAGAGGAGAGGAGACTCTGTGGTGCAGCCAAGGAGAGACAAGACCCAACTGGGACATGGGCAAAGTCTGACGGATAAAATGACCCTTTATTGTGTCAGTTTGTGCTTAAAGTCTTATTGTGATTTCTGGAGGATCTTTGGGCAGAGTAATCCCCACTAAACCACAAAATAAAGCCATTTTCTACTAAGAAGTGAAAATATTCAAAACAAATTGCTGAAGGAAGTGGGATGCAACAGTCTAGCTCACTCTAAAGATCAAGTTTGATTTCATTTTGATTATTAGCAGTGATTTTAATCTCTAACAAAATACTTTGAGGGAGGAGATGGCTGGATTTTTTTTAATACAGCTATTCGGGTACTGCTGTATCCTGAAATCCTTTTGTTGCATATCCACTGAGTTATGAAATGTATTTAAGTGGATGAAGTCTCGTGCAGCCTGCTCAGCAATGCATGAAGAAAAGAGTTGAAGGTGTAAAAAATGTCAAATAGCTTTCTCATATGCATTAAACTATTAATAAAGATAAAATGATCTTTACATTTTCAGTTTATAATATCTCTTTTATGAAAGTAAGAAGCAGCACTGATTCACAATTCATTGGTTTCAGTGCCTTGTGTCAAGCAGACACCAAGTTGAGAGGAAAAGGTGGCAGATGGAAAAGATTCTGCTCTTTGAAGCCAAAGCATTGCTTCCGTGGGGGTCTCCTTCCTGTTTTGTGGGTGACCTGGCACACAGGACACAGGGTCCAGGGTGAGGAGAAGGGAACACCACTTGATGGAAACTCCCAGAGCCAGAGTGAAGATGAACTTGTGATGATCCAGGGGCTGGGTTGCACCCTGGCTCTGGTGTTGTTTGTGCATTTTGGAAACAGTGTTGAACAAGCTCATTAAAAAACATGGAAGAGATTATTACAATTTCTTCATATCCATGTATAACTTGTAATTAATTAAGGTATCCTAAAGTATCAATGGGAACCAAATGCCACAACTTTGCACCCCAGGTCTCATGCCATCCACAAGCATCCTGGATGAGTGGTCTAATTTCTGCAAGTCTGAGCACTTGGAATAACTCATGGAGTGAAGTTTCATTAAGGCAACTAATTAACATCAACCACAAACCCTGTGCACCCTCTGAATCCAAAATAGAAGCCTCAGTTTAGGAAAGTCTAAGGACCCACTCCAGAATGTCAGGCACACACCAGACCCATCCCTGAGGAAAGTCTGCAGACCTCTTCAGCTGGCTTTGCCCTTGACACAGCTGCAAGTACTGGGAGAGCAGTAGGAACTGTGGGCCAGTCTGTTGTGTCCATCAGTGGCCACCTCCACAAGCCCAGAGGAGCAACAGTGGCATGGAAGCAGTTGGGATCACAAACGAGGGACTCAAAGGAAGGGAAACCACATGCAGGGCCCTCCCAGAGCAGCTGCTGGGCAGATAGTCTGTGTCCAGCTGCAGGAGGGAGGTATATATATTCCTGAAGGTATGAATATATTCCTGGTGGTGGACCTCTGTCCAGCTTGGCAAGAGAAGGAGCAGGATAAAGGAGCTGGTGCTGTGTTGGTGTGTGTGCTCTGTGTGTCTGTGTCAATGTGTGCCCGGCCATGCACATATGTGTACATGTGGAGCATGTGTGTGTGTGTGTCTGCACCCAAGCCATGGGCCTCACTTGGTCTGAAAGATCCAGCACCTCATGCTGCCTTCCTGCTCCACCTGCCAGCTTGTAAGCCCTGTCCCATATTCCACTGAAACAATGCTTCATATCCAAAATGTGTGACACTCTCCACAGCAACAGTTGGCTCAAATACGCTGGTGTGTAAGATTTGAACCTGAACTATTCGTCTTGCCTGATAGTAAAGCCACACAATTTTTTTACTGTTGGCAGCAAGTTGGATCAGCTCGAACACGTACAGCGCTTTAGGGGAAAAATATTTTGTTTTCTAGGAGATGTACATCAACCCATACAGCCACTGTGCCCCTTCTGCAGAGATGCAAACAAATGAGCAAAACTTTGCAACAAGAAGAGGAGGAATGAGGGTTCATCTGCCCAGTACAGACAAGAACCGTCCCCCTGTCCTGCCGCTCTGACAGAGCAGGATGTGGGGCCGCAGAGCATCCTCCTGCTGCACGCCAAGGGCTGCGCACGGGCACACCACTCCCTTCTTCCTCACCACAGGATCCAAAGAATTTCATTTCAATATTCATTTCTCTGTGTGGCAGACCCTGTGTTTCTGTGCCTAATGCAGTGATTTTCAGAGATTTCTTTGAAAGGTGGTACTCCTCAGAAATACCTGACCTACATTTGTATTAGACTTATTAAATACACTAATATACATGTATAGGAACGTGTGTCTGCTGTGATGCAAGGCAGTCATTTGCCTTATCCACAATGAGGAAAGGACTTTGCCAGCCCCATGAATAACACCCTCCATGAAGATGTTGGATTGCCTTTTCCAGGTCCTGCACTAACGCCGTAATTTCCACGTCCTTATATGCCATGTGGTACTGGCATCTCCCTCCCTGCCTGCTGTACAGAACAGCAAATAATTACAGAGTTAAACCTGTTCACTTATTTTAACTTTAACTTATTAACTCAGCTAAATCAATCATAGACTTAAACCAACAAATGCTGTGGCTGACTGCTAATAGATAGTGGTAGAGGTGACCAAGCTAATTTTCTAACCTGCCTAGTCTACACAGAAAAGTTCCAGAAATTCAGTGTTTGCATTTGAAACGCTTCCACCAGTTCAATTCATTTTACCCTCCTGTACATGAATGTCTTGCAGGTGAATGGGGACTGTGGCAGAACAAAAATCTGTCACATTAAACTCCTCATGAAGCTTGGAAAAAGGGTCATCCGTTCACCCTGTTAATCTTGGGTTTAACCAGGGAGGTTTGACATCCCACTGGACAGAGGGCAGTAGCTGCTCACCAAAACCTCTCCCATTGCATAACATCAATGGCTTATTTTCAGACTATCAAATCCATTTCTCAGGGAGGTGAAATATGCAATTAGTATCATAGAAATGAGCTTCAGTTCATGATACATCTTAATTAGCTATGTAATTTTATTTATGTTCCATTTGTGAAGTCCAGTCTTGTAATTACTCTTTGAATGTTGAGCGACAGTGCTGGGGTTTTTATTGTTGTTGTTGTTTGTCAGCCTTTAAGCACAAAAGAAAGAGAAATGTTTGGCAAATCATGAAGAAAGTTGCCTGAGGTTAAATGAGGTTTCAATAGATACATGCTCCTTCACTTCTCCAATGGCTGTGGATCACATATAGTCTTTTGCACCTCAAATCTAAAAGTCAGACTAACTGAAGATCATGACTAGGTCAAAGAGTCATTCTGATGGGAGCTGTTCACATTTCATCATTTCTGGTGGGAGCAATTCACATTTCATCTCAGGGAAAAGGGAGGCAATAGAGACCAGATTTTATTTGTCCTGTACCCGTCCTGCTTACAGGACTCAGGATTACTGTTTAAGGGAAAATCTGTTTCCCTGGGTGGGGAATCACTCTTGTTTATCCACAATCCTTCTGCAAGAAGGATACTTGAAACACTGCTGTTTGGCAAAGAAAATTCTCCTTGCCAGATGCATTTATTTCTCTTGCAGTTCCTACTTATTCAGAATAAATATCCATTGCTGAACAACTGGTAAATGAACCACTCTTGCTGGAGCATTGCCACTGGTGATCATGACTTTTTTTCACTGAGTTTGTCAACAGCAACACACTGTCCCCAGCAGACCTCAGACACCCTCAAAATGAGATTCCCACATGCCCCACATGGGACCCACATGACAGCATATGGTGCTGTAGAGCACATTTTGCAAAGGCTGAGCAGAGGCGAGCCCTGGGGCAAATGCCAAAACCTGGGGAAAATACCACATTTCAAAGCAGAGGAGGAAAGGCCACACATCCATGGCCAATATCACTGGCAGATCGAGCCAAATCACTGTTTCACAAGAAGCACATGAGAGCACTGCTCATCTCCCTACAATCCAGCTGCTCGTTAGCTTAGAGAGATGTCGCTGAGTTTTTACAGGACTTTGGTCATCCGAATGTGAACAACCCAGTGTTTCAAAAATAGTCATTGTGTACTGTAAGCCAGGCATGTAGAAAACAGCAGGAGGAAAGCACCCAGTTCTGTATAACCGCAATTATGTAACTGCAAGTCGCATCCTGAACCATTTGCTTCTGCCAAATGGATAAGACCTCTACTGCTTGCTTTTGCCAAATAGATAAGATTCTGCTTTCTCGTGATTGATAATAATAACTGAGTAATGCCTTTTTCTTGTTCAGATAGAAAAATAGATGTATTACGTAACCCTGTAAGTTGTAACCTAAAAATAGTATGTTGAAGAAGTATAAATATTTCTGTGTGATTAATAATAAATGGCTCATGATGATCATATTGGTCGTGTCATGAAGTCCACTCGTACCCTCGTGTCAGAGAGAAGCAAAAAGGCTTTGTAGAAACTGTGGGGTGCAAGTTTGAGGAATCATTCGTATTCAATAGACTAAAAAACTTTCCCAGAGTTGTTGGCAGATCACAGAGAACTGGTAAATTATAATTCATCTACCTTTTTTTTCAAAGAAATAAAACTCATTGAAGTTATTTTGGGGCTTATTCTCCCACTTTGCAAGGCATGTGTCTGCTGCGTTTGTTCAGAAAGGCATTGTATTAGACTGTAGAAAATCCTTTCATTTCAATGAATAGCTTTGCAAAATTAGTGAGCATGTAAGGCCTTCTAAAACTACTCATGGTAACTTAATAGCTAATTAATAATTAACTAATAGCTTGTAATTAATTACAATAAGGTCAACAATTCAGAAGGGCCAGACTGGACCAGGCAAGTGACTGCCAAACCAGCATCAAACCGTGATGCCTCTGATCAAAATCGTCAGCTCTCCACTCGCTCTGCAAATGCCCCTCTCCTGGACTGCAAGCACAACCTGGAAATGTGGTGGAAAATTGAGGTGGGCGGGAGCTCCAAAAGCTTCAAACTTGTCAGGTGGTGGGCAGCAGGACTGCCAGAAAATTAACTCCTATCCTGGGATATTGGCTGGATATGTGCTAGAAAAGCTAATCTTTTTTCAGGAGCACAGTCACTGTAACCAAGGTTCCCCAGGCACGCCTGGGGCTCATCGGAGCCCAGGAACTTGATGGTTCCTGATAAACAGGACTGAGAAACAGTCTTGTGCTGGATCTTCCTCAAGAGACTACTGTGTGGACAATGGCACCGTCACCTTGGAGGGTCCATTTCACCCTATTCTGGAGGCACAGGCACCCCAGTGAAGGTGGGCTGCAGAAGAGTCTGACTATGGAACCACCTTACCAAAGCTGTCTTATGGCCAAGCTGCAGAAATCAGGAGATGAATGATTCTGCCCCTTTTCCCCACTCCTTGCTTTCCCATCCCCCCTGACACTTTTGGTCATGGGCTGGGAGGTTGGTTTTCTAGTGGTGACATGGGTTAGAAACCACAGGAGCTCAGGTGTGTTCACAGGTGGTTGGCTGCAGCATCTCTGACCCAGGCGATGCTGCCTCACATCAGTCATTCTCTTCCATGCACTATGTGATGAAGGGATAAGTTGCCTGTGATGGCCCAGCCTGGTAGCAGAGAGACGCTGGCTGTGCTGCTGGGGGAGCAGCTGACTGGAGAAGCTCTCCACGTGGAGGGACCAGCAGGCTGGAGGACCTTAATCAACGTATTTGCTCTTGCTCCCTGAAAAGCGGAGCCCTGAGCTCAGAGGAGGCCCTGGGGCTGACCAATCCCACAAGGCAGGAGCCCACAGCTGGCCAGGGACTCTCTGTGAGCTCCAGCTCATCCAGGAGGCACAGGGATGCCCTGCTGTTGCAGAACTGTGATTTTCCAAGCTCAGATAGGGAGTGGAGCCCCCATTAATTACTCCCCTTGCCTGTTCTATCCCCCCATTTCTCTCCTGGCTTTTTCCCAAGAAGAATTACCCATTCCACTTACCCTGGATCTCCTGCAGAACTCCATGTGTTACAGGCAGGTCTCCTGCCACTGCATCCTCTGAGTTCTGTGGGGGTGGAATGGGACAGAGAAGTCCTTACAGGGCTTCGCAGAGCCAGGGCAGGAGTTCAAGCCTGAGACGCACACGAGGATGGGGTCAGGACTTTCCTCTTTGTCCCAGGAATGGGACAGTGTTTGGGTGCTATGCCAGCCACTCAGCACCCGGGCTTGTTGCTGACAAAAGAAAATCAGCTGCCTTTGATCCGATCTGCCATGAGGCTTGACACAGACCTGTGAGCTGTTTTCATTAGGGGAAGACACCAGCTGCTGAGGCCCTCAGGAGAGTCTCAGCGCTGCAGAGGAGGGAGGGATAAATGAATTGTGTCACTTCGCAGTGGCTTGGAAAGGGATAACAACATATCACAAGTCGCACCTTGGAGATCTTACTGTGCAAATTGAGGAAAAGACGGGAGATTAATAGAATGAACCATAGTGATGCCAGTGATCACATCCAAAACCAGAGCTGCCAGTACATTTCTTGCAAGAGAGACACCACTATAATTGCAATTCCAGAGACAAACAGCACACCCATCTCTCACTCCAGGGAATTTAGGCAACTTCCGTTTAGGGAGGTTTTAATATTTGCCCATTACATGTTTCAGTGTTTCCAAATTAACTAAAACATGAAAAATAATCTGAAGAATTTCCTGATTTTTCATGCTTCATCCTGCTCTGGTGTGAACAGGAGCACTGAATGACCAGACTGCCCTCAGAGCAGAATTTTTAAATTCCACTTAGCTCTATCAGGGAGCAGTAAGAAAATATCAAGGCACATATGGGTAAAATCTGCAGATACCACAGTTTAGTGGAGTGTTGGGGTTGGCCAGACACTGGAATCCACAAAGTGTGCTTGTTTTAGTTGAACAACACATCTCTCACAAGATGAAATGCAAGCATGGAATAATGTCAGATCTTAGGAAGGAGACACACTGTGGCAGATGCACTTGAACCCCTCCCTCCCCAGCCAAACCAGCAGCAGTTTGGTCCAGGCTCCAGAAGAGGTAATGCAACACACACTTTCATGGGAAGGACTGACAGAGAAAAGGATGTGGGGAGGGTCAGGGTGCAAAACCAATTGACCAAGAGGTTCCAGGGCCCAGCTGTGGTGGGCAGAAGGACAAGAGAGTAGGGATGGCAGGACAGACAGGAAACTGTTCCTGAGCACAACGTTAGAGGAACTGCAGCAAAGCGAGGTACCTCTGAGTCAGAAAAGATGTCGACAAACTGGGCATGACTCAAGGGAAGTCTTCTAGAATAATTCAGGGCCTAGAAACCTTACTTGTATTGAGAGACTGAAGAAGGAGCCTTTGGTTGGTCCAGGTTAAAGGGTTAGTAAAATAGTGGCTTGACCTACCTGGTCTACAGGCGAAAGCTCTGAGGACAAGACTATGGTCTGACAGAGGAAAGGTCTTGTGCTGAGCAGAGAAAGTCAGAACAGGAGTCAAGAACTGAGTCACACATATGCAGAACATAGCCTGCATATTTAAATTAGGGAGATAACTGAGCACTGGACCACTTTTCTTTGCAATAAAATGGGTTTGTCACTGCTAACCCCTCTAGATGTAGTTCCGAAAGATGAACTCCATGTTGGTCTAGGACTTACTGGTAGAGGGTGATTGTGTCAAAGTTGTGTTCTCTTCTGGCCTCCCCACATCTGGCTCTACACATTGGCCTTTAACTAGAGTGTAATGATCTGTGAAGGTCTGGTGGCGGAGGGCATGCGGCATCACCTTTACTCCTGGATCACAAGTGGTAGAACACACTTTTCTCTGAATGGTGGTCTGCTTTTACTCTTACAGCACAAAATAAAAACCAAACTCAAACCACTGTGGGCAGAAGCCTTTAAAACAGAGGCTGGAAGGGCTGACTTAACTCACTGCATTGCTCTGCCTCAACACCTCAGATGGCTTCCACTGAGAGGAATGGGATTGTGCTGGGAAGGTCCAGGTTCAGAATCCACAGGCATATCTGGCTGGAAAAGGATGATCTCCAGCCGCTCCTGTGGAGAGGGATGGCTGTGCACAGACCTTGGACCCCTGGACACCTGGGTATAATTGCTTTAAACATCTTCTTTGGGTCAACAAATTCCTACCAAATATTTTCTAAAAACGGATGTACACAGGTGACAAACTGCTTACAATAGAAATAATGTGAATATTAAGTTAATCGAAGCACTCACACTTGAAGGAATTTAAAGGTGTGGGGGGGAAACTAGCTTGTAACAAGCAATCCATGTCACTTTTTTCCCTCCTGTGTACTCTTGCTCTGTCCCATTTGTCTAGCAGTAATCTACATTTCAAATGATTACATGGGAAGCTGAAGTGGTAGTGACAGGGATAAACGAAGCTTGTTAAACTAATAGCTGCACTAATGCCCAAATATGTGAACTTCCAGAGTCAGGCAGCATCCAAGGCTGCTGGAGCTGTCAGTCCCACTCCCCCTGGGCTCGTCCGCCAGCCTCTGCCACATGATGAATGGCCCTGTCGAGTAAATTCATCCGGGGCCCAATTAAATAGGCAGAAATGAACTAGAGCCGTCAACCAGGGAGAGAGAGAGGGAGAGGGAGTGAGAGAGGGAGGAAGAAAGAGAGAAGACTTAGGAAAAAAAAAACAAAAAAAGGAAAAAAAAGGGTGGGAGGAGGGGAGAAATATTCCTCAGAAAGTCAGGGAAGCTCCGGCGCAGTGAAGTCATTCTGTCAGAAAATGGCCATTTAATGCTTTGCCGAGCCCACGACAGATAAGTCATCTGAGGAAGCTCTAGTGGAGTCCCAGGGCATTTCATTTATTAATCATCAGATCTGAGCAGGGATTGCAGCCAGCATCTCCCTTTTCCCCATCCCTTTTTCTCCTCCCAGCACTGTCAGCTTTGCCTCCTCCCTGTCAGGTGGGAGGGTGGCCACCACAGTGGGCAAGTCGAGCACATGGTGGCAGGGACAGCGGGGAGAAGAAGCTGTGAGCTCTTCATGCATCCTCCTTCACCTTCCTCAGAAAATCCCAGCCCTGGCGCTTTGCCCCAGCCCAGGACCCCTCCTCGCCCTAAAGCCCCCGTCCCCCTTGGAGGAAGTGGTTGGGCCACACACAACCACCTATCCTGCCCCATCACGTTTCCTCCTGACCCCCATTTCCCTCCCTCATGACCAGCCAGCTTGACCACCTTGGGACTTCAAAAGAACCAAAAACCATGCAGTGGATCGCCCCAAAACCAGCTGACCAGGACTGACTTCTCCTCTCTCCTGTCAGATGATGCCTCAGGCAGCTCTAACCACCCAGCCAGGCTCAGGCATGTGCTGGGAGGGAGCTGGCAGCCCTGATGGCCTCCCTGGTGCATTGTCTGAAGCCAGGGTTCTTCCCTTCATCCTGTCCTCCACACAGACATTGCCAGGTGCATCTCAAGGAAAATCTGGCATTCCTTTTGGTGAAGGTGCTATGGTGTGAGTTCTTGCCTGAACACCAGACTGGTGAAAACCAAAGTCTGTTATGCAGCACAGCTGCATTTTCATCACAAAGAATTTGCCCCATTTCTCCTTCTCTCCCATTCTTGTAATAATTTCCAAAAATAACAGAGTAGTTATTCTTGGTGGGGAGACACTACATAATCTTCAGCTAAAGTATCTGCAGCAATGCAAGAGCTCTCCTCCAGCCCATTCAGTGATGTTTTCCTCGCAAGAAGCTGAGGAAAGGTGTTGCAGTTCACAGTGTTCATAAGCATTGAGATACATGAAGGGTGTACAGCCCAGTAGGGTGGTGCTGGAGCAGGGCTGGCAGCTCTCAAGAGCTTTTGTCTCCCCACTGCTCACTGCTGGCAGTGGTCTGGAAGCCATGGGGGCTGCAGGGCCTGTGACAGGGGCACAGAGACCCTTCAGCTATGTGTAGAAACAAAGCCGAGCGCTCAGTTGAGTCCTGGTTCTGCTTCATTCTGTGTTTCCCGTGTGCGCTGACCTTCAGAGAACTGCGACCATTGCTTACCTCAGCCAACTGCGACAATTGCTTACCTCAGCCAGGTCTACCTGATCCTGCGGACATAACTAGAAAGCATGAGCCAGTGACAGAAGAACAGCGCTGAAGATTGCCTTCCCTTCCCTTCCCTTCCCTTCCCTTCCCTTCCCTTCCCTTCCCTTCCCTTCCCTTCCTGCACCTTCCCTTCCTGCACCTTCCCTTCCCTTCCTGCACCTTCCCTTCCCTTCCTGCACCTTCCCTTCCCGCACCTTCCCTTCCCTTCCCGCACCTTCCCTTCCCTTCCCGCACCTTCCCTTCCCGCACGTTCCCTTCCCTTCCTGCACCTTCGCTTCCCTTCCCTTCCCTTCCCGCACCTTCCGTTCCCTTCCCTTCCCCTTCCCCAACCTTCCCTTCCCTTCCCGCACCTTCCCTTCCCTTCCCTTCCCTTCCCTTCCCTTCCCTTCCCTTCCCTTCCCTTCCCTTCCCTTCCCTTCCCTTCCCTTCCCTTCCCTTCCCTTCCCTTCCCTTCCCTTCCCTTCCCTTCCCGCACCTTCCCTTCCCGCACCTTCCCTTCCCTTCCCACACTTTCCCTTCCCGCACCTTCCCTTCCCGCACCTTCCCTTCCAGCACCTTCCCTTCCCTTCCCTTCCCGCACCTTCCCTTCCCGCACCTTCCCTTCCCGCACCTTCCCTTCCCGCACCTTCCCGCACCTTCCCGCACCTTCCCGCACCTTCCCTTCCCGCACCTTCCCTTCCCGCAACTTCCCTTCCCGCACCTTCCCTTCCCGCATCTTCCCGCACCTTCCCTTCCCTTCCCTTCCCTTCCCTTCCCTTCCCTTCCCTTCCCTTCCCGCACCTTCCCTTCCCTTCCCTTCCATTCCCTTCCCTTCCAGCACGTTCCCTTCCCTTCCCTTCCCGCACCTTCCCTTCCCTTCCCTTCCCTTCCCTTCCCTTCCCTTCCCTTCCCTTCCCTTCCCTTCCCTTCCCGCACCTTCCCGCACCTTCCCGCACCTTCCCTTCCCGTTCCCTTCCGCACCTTCCCTTCCCTTCCCGCACCTTCCCTTCCCGCACCTTCCCTTCTCGCACCTTCACTTCCCTTCCTGCACCTTCCCGCACCTTCCCTTCCCGCACCTTCCCTTCCCTTCCCGCACCTTCCCTTCCCTTCCCTTCCCTTCCCTTCCCTTCCCTTCCCCAACCTTCCCTTCCCTTCCCGCACCTTCCCTTCCCTTCCCGCACCTTCCCAAACATTCCCGCACATTCCCTTCCCTTCCCTTCCCTTCCCTTCCCTTCCCTTCCCTTCCCTTCCCTTCCCTTCCCTTCCCTTCCCTTCCCTTCCCTTCCCTTCCCTTCCCTTCCCTTCCCACACCTTCCCTTCCCTTCCCGCACCTTCCCTTCCCTTCCCTTCTCGCACCTTCCCTTCCCTTCCCACACTTTCCCTTCCCGCACCTTCCCTTCCCACACCTTCCCTTCCCGCACCTTCCCTTCCCTTCCCGCACCTTCCCTTCCCTTCCCGCACCTTCCCTTCCCGCACCTTCCCTTCCCTTCCTGCACCTTCCCTTCCCTTCCCTTCCCTTCCCGCACCTTCCCTTCCCTTCCCTTCCCTTCCCCAACCTTCCCTTCCCTTCCCGCACCTTCCCTTCCCTTCCCGCACCTTCCCTTCCCTTCCCGCACATTCCCTTCCCTTCCCTTCCCTTCCCTTCCCTTCCCTTCCCTTCCCTTCCCTTCCCTTCCCTTCCCTTCCCTTCCCTTCCCTTCCCTTCCCTTCCCTTCCCTTCCCTTCCCTTCCCGCACCTTCCCTTCCCTTCCCGCACCTTCCCTTCCCTTCCCACACTTTCCCTTCCCGCACCTTCCCTTCCCGCACCTTCCCTTCCAGCACCCTTCCCTTCCCTCCCCTTCCCTTCCCGCACCTTCCCTTCCCGCCCCTCCGCACCTTCCCGCACCTTCCCGGCACCTTCCCTTCCCGCACCTTCCCTTCCCGCACCTTCCCTTCCCCGCATCTTCCCGCACCTTCCCTTCCCTTCCCTTCCTTTCCCGCACCTTCCCTTCCCTTCCCTTCAATTCCCTTCCCTTCCAGCACGTTCCTTTTCCTTCCCTTCCCTTCCCTTCCCTTCCCTTCCCTTCCCTTCCCTTCCCTTCCCTTCCCTTCCCTTCCCTTCCCTTCCCTTCCCGCACCTTCCCTTCCCGCACCTTCCCTTCCCGCACCTTCCCTTCCCTTCCCGCACCTTCCCCTTCCCGCACCTTCCCTTCCCTTCCTGCACCTTCCCTTCCCTTCCCTTCCCTTCCCGCACCTTCCCTTCCCTTCCCCCTTCCCTTCCCTTCC
>NW_027017044.1:0-46272 GCF_036013445.1 Caloenas nicobarica
AGAGCCCGAGAGAGCCGACAGAGCCCGACAGGGCCTGACGGGCCCGACAGAGCCCAGTAGAGCCCGACAGAGCCCGACAGGGCCCAGTAGAGCCCGACAGAGCCCGACAGAGCCCGACAGGGCCCGACAGGGTCCGACAGAGCCCGACAGAGCCCGACAGGGCCCGACAGAGCCCGAGAGAGCCCAGTAGAGACCGACAGAGCCCGACAGAGCCCGACAGGGCCCGACCGAGCCGACAGAACACAGTAGAGCCCGACAGAGCCCAGTAGAGCCGACAGAGCCCGACAGAGCCCGACAGGGCCCAGTAGAGCCCAGTAGAACCCGACAGAGCCCGACAGGGCCCGACAGAGCCCGACAGAGCCCGACAGAGCCCGACAGGGCCCGACAGAGCCCGACAGGGCCCGACAGAGCCCGACAGAGCCCGACAGAACCCGACAGAGCCCGACAGAGCCCAGTAGAGCCTGACAGAGCCCGACAGAGCCCGACAGAGCCCGACAGAGCCCGACAGAGCCCGACAGAGACCGACAGGGCCCGACAGGGCCCGACAGGGCCCAGTAGAGCCCGACAGAGCCCGACAGAGCCCGACAGAGCCCGACAGAGCCCGACAGGGCCCAGTAGAGCCCGACAGAGCCCGACAGAGCCCGACAGAGCCCGACAAAGCCCGACAGAGCCCGACAGGGCCCGACAGAGCCCGACAGGGCCCAGTAGAGCCTCACAGAGCCCGACAGAGCTCGACAGAGCCCGACAAAGCCCGACAGGGCCCGACAGGGCCCGACAGAGCCCGACAGGGCCCGAAAGAGCCCGACAGTGCCCGATAGAGCCCGACAGGGCCCAGTAGAGCCTGACAGAGCCCGACAGAGCCCGACAGAGTCCGACAGGGCCCGACAGAGCCCGACAGGGCCCAACAGGGCCCGACAGAGCCCGACGGAGCCCAGTAGAGCCCGACAGAGCCCGACAGGGCCCGACAGAGCCCGACAGAGCCCAGTAGAGCGCGACAGGGCCCGACAGAGCCCGACAGAGCCCGACAGAGCCCAGTAGAGCCCGACAGAGCCCGACAGAGCCCGACAGGGCCCGACAGGGCCCGACAGAGCCCGACAGAGCCCGACAGAGCCCGACAGGGAACAGTAGAGCCCAGTAGAGCCCAACAGAGCCCGACAGAGCCCGACAGAGCCCGACAGAGCCCGACAGGGCCCGACAGAGCCCGACAGGGCCCAGTAGAGCCCGACAGAGCCCGACAGAGCCCGACAGAGCCCGACAAAGCCCGACAGGGCCCGACACAGCCCGACAGAGCCCGACAGGGCCCGACAGAGCCCGACAGAGCCCGACAGGGCCCGACAGGGCCCAGTAGAGCCCGACAGAGCCCGACAGAGCCGACAGGGCCCGACAGAGCCGACAGAGCCCAGTAGAGCTCGACAGAGCCCGACAGAGCCCAACAGGGCCCGACAGAGCCCGACAGGGCCCAGTAGAGCCCGACAGAGCCCGACAGAGCCCGACAGGGCCCGACAGGTCCGACAGAGCCCGACAGAGCCCGACAAGGGCCCGACAGGGCCCGACAGAGCCCGACAGAGACCAGTAGAGCCCGACAGAGCCCGAAAGAGCCCGACAGAGCCCGACAGGGCCCGACAGAGCCCGAGAGAGCCCAGTAGAGCCCGACAGAGCCCGACAGGGCCCGACCGAGCCCGACAGAGCACAGTAGAGCCCGACAGAGCCCAGTAGAGCCCGACAGAGCCCGACAGAGCCCGACAGGGCCCAGTAGAGCCCAGTAGAACCCGACAGAGCCCGACAGGGCCCGACAGAGCCCGACAGAGCCCGACAGAGCCCGACAGAGCCCGACAGGGCCCGACAGGGCCCGACAGGGCCCGACAGGGCCCGACAGAGCCCGACAGAGCCCGACAGAACCCGACAGAGCCCAGTAGAGCCTGACAGAGCCCGACAGAGCTCGACAGGGCCCGACAGAGCCCGACAGAGCCCGACAGATCCCCGACAGAGACCGACAGGGCCCGACAGGGCCCGACAGGGCCCGACAGAGCCCAGTAGAGCCCGACAGAGCCCGACAGAGCCCGACAGAGCCCGACAGGGCCCAGTAGAGCCCGACAGAGCCCGACAGAGCCCGACAGGGCCCGACAGGGCCCGACAGAGCCCGACAGAGCCCGACAGGGCCCAGTAGAGCCTCACAGAGCCCGACAGAGCTCGACAGAGCCCGACAAAGCCCGACAGGGCCCGACAGGGCCCGACAGAGCCCGACAGGGCCCGAAAGAGCCCGACAGTGCCCGATAGAGCCCGACAGGGCCCAGTAGAGCCTGACAGAGCCCGACAGAGCCCGACAGAGTCCGACAGGGCCCGACAGAGCCCGACAGGGCCCGACAGGGCCCGACAGAGCCCAGTAGAGCCCGACAGAGCCCGACAGATCCCGACAGGGCCCGACAGAGCCCGACAGGGCCCGAAAGGGCCCGACAGGGCCCGACAGGGCCCGACAGGCCCGACAGTTCCCAGTAGAGCCCGACAGAGCCCGACAGGGCCTGACAGAGCCCGACAGAGCCCGACAGAGCCCGACAGGGCCCGACAGGGCCCGACAGAGCCCGACGGAGCCCAGTAGAGCCCGACGGAGCCCGACAGGGCCCGACAGGCCCGACAGAGCCCGACAGAGCCCGACAGGGCCCGACAGAGCCCGACAGAGCCCGACAGAGCCCAGTAGAGCCCGACAGAGCCCGACAGGGCCCGACAGAGCCCGACAGGGCCCGACAGAGCCCGACAGAGCCCATTAGAGCGCGACAGGGCCCAACAGAGCCCGACAGAGCCCGACAGAGCCCAGTAGAGCCCGACAGAGCCCGACAGAGCCCGACAGGGCCCGACAGGGCGCAGTAGAGCCCGACAGAGCCCGACAGAGCCCGACAGGGCCCTACAGGGCCCGACAGAGCCCGACAGAGCCCAGTAGAGCCCGACATAGCCCGACAGAGCCCGACAGAGCCCGACAGGGCCCGACAGGGCCCGACAGGGCCCGACAGAGCCCGACAGGGCCCGACAGAGCCCGACAGAGCCCGACAGAGCCCAGTAGAGCCCGACAGAGCCCGACAGAGCCCGACAGGGCCCACAGAGCCCGACAGGGCCCGACAGAGCCCGACAGAGCCCGACAGAACCCGACAGAGCCCGACAGAGCCCAGTAGAGCCTGACAGAGCCCGACAGAGCCCGACAGAGCCCGACAGAGCCCGACAGAGCCCGACAGAGACCGACAGGGCCCGACAGGGCCCGACAGGGCCCAGTAGAGCCCGACAGAGCCCGACAGAGCCCGACAGAGCCCGACAGAGCCCGACAGGGCCCAGTAGAGCCCGACAGAGCCCGACAGAGCCCGACAGAGCCGACAGGGCCCGACAGAGCCCGACAGAGCCCGACAGGGCCCAGTAGAGCCTCACAGAGCCCGACAGAGCTCGACAGAGCCCGACAAAGCCCGACAGGGCCCGACAGGGCCCGACAGAGCCCGACAGGCCCGAAAGAGCCCGACAGTGCCCGATAGAGCCCGACAGGGCCCAGTAGAGCCTGACAGAGCCCGACAGAGCCCGACAGAGTCCGACAGGGCCCGACAGAGCCCGACAGGGCCCAACAGGGCCCGACAGAGCCCGACG
The DNA here is from genome assembly GCF_036013445.1 of Caloenas nicobarica. Taxonomy (NCBI): domain Eukaryota; kingdom Metazoa; phylum Chordata; class Aves; order Columbiformes; family Columbidae; genus Caloenas; species Caloenas nicobarica. Next base: position 3,622 of record NW_027017044.1, read on the forward strand.
GAGCCCAGTAGAGCCCGACAGAGCCCGACAGGGCCCGACAGAGCCCGACAGAGCCCAGTAGAGCGCGACAGGGCCCGACAGAGCCCGACAGAGCCCGACAGAGCCCAGTAGAGCCCGACAGAGCCCGACAGAGCCCGACAGGGCCCGACAGGGCGCAGTAGAGCCCGACAGAGCCCGACAGAGCCCGACAGGGCCCTACAGGGCCCGACAGAGCCCGACAGAGCCCAGTAGAGCCCGACAGAGCCCGACAGAGCCCGACAGAGCCCGACAGAGCCCGACAGGGCCCGACAGAGCCCGACAGAGCCCAGTAGAGCCCGACAGGGCCCGACAGAGCCCTACAGAGCCCGACAGAGCCCGACAGAGCCCGACAGGCCCGACAGAGCCCGACAGAGCACAGTAGAGCCCGACAGAGCCCGACAGAGCCCGACAGAGCCCGACAGACACCAACAGAGCCTGACAGGGCCCGACAGGGCCCGACACAGCCCGACAGAGCCCGACAGGGCCCGACAGAGCCCGACAGAGCCCGACAGGGCCCGACAGAGCCCGACAGAGCCGACAGAGCCCGACAGGGCCCGACAGAGCCCAACAGAGCCCGACAGAGCCCGACAGGGCCCAGTAGAGCCCGACAGAGCCCGACAGAGCCCCGAGAGAGCCCGACAGAGCCCGACAGAGCCCGACAGGGCCCGACAGAGCCCACTAGAGCCCGACAGAGCCCGACAGAGCCGACAGAACCCGACAGAGCCCGACAGAGCCCGACAGGGCCCGACAGGGCCCGACAGGGCCCGACAGAGCCCACTAGAGCCCGACAGAGCCCGACAGAGCCCGACAGGGCCCGACAGGGCCCGACAGGGCCCGACAGAGCCCAACAGAGCCCGACAGAGCCCGACAGGGCCCGACAGGGAACAGTAGAGCCCAGTAGAGCCCGACAGAGCCCGACAGAGCCCGACAGAGCCCGACAGACACCAACAGAGCCTGACAGGGCCCGACAGGGCCCGACACAGCCCGACAGAGCCCGACAGGGCCCGACAGAGCCCGACAGGGCCTAGTAGAGCCCATTAGAGCCCGACAGAGCCCAGTAGAGCCCGACAGAGCCCGACAGAGCCCGACAGAGCCCGACAGGGCCCGACAGGGCCCGACAGGGCCCGACAGGGCCCGACAGAGCCCGACAGAGCCCGACAGGGCCCGACAGAGCCCGACAGAGCCCGACAGAACCCGACAGAGCCCGACAGGGCCCGACAGGGCGCGACAGAGCCCGACAGGGCCCAACAGAGCCCAACAGAGCCCGACAGGGCCCAGTAGAGCCCGACAGAGCCCGACAGAGCCCGAGAGAGCCCGACAGAGCCCGACAGGGCCCGACAGGGAACAGTAGAGCCCAGTAGAGCCCGACAGAGCCCGACAGAGCCCGACAGAGCCCGACAGAACCCGACAGAGCCCGACAGAGCCCGACAGGGCCCGACACGGCCCGACAGAGCCCGACAGAGCCCGACAGAGCCTACTAGAGCCCGACAGAGCCCGACAGAGCCCGACAGGGCCCGACAGGGCCCGACAGAGCCCGACAGAGCCCGACAGAGCCCGACAGGGAACAGTAGAGCCCAGTAGAGCCCAACAGAGCCCGACAGAGCCCGACAGAGCCCGACAGAGCCCGACAGGGCCCGACAGAGCCCGACAGGGCCCAGTAGAGCCCGACAGAGCCCGACAGAGCCCGACAGAGCCCGACAAAGCCCGACAGGGCCCGACACAGCCCGACAGAGCCCGACAGGGCCCGACAGAGCCCGACAGAGCCCGACAGGGCCCGACAGGGCCCAGTAGAGCTTGACAGAGCCCGACAGAGCCCGACAGGGCCCGACAGAGCCCGACAGAGCCCAGTAGAGCTCGAGCAGAGCCCGACAGAGCCCAACAGGGCCCGACAGAGCCCGACAGGGCCCAGTAGAGCCCGACAGAGCCCGACAGAGCCCGACAGGGCCCGACAGGGTCCGACAGAGCCCGACAGAGCCCGACAGGGCCCGACAGGGCCCGACAGAGCCCGACAGAGACCAGTAGAGCCCGACAGAGCCCGAAAGAGCCCGACAGAGCCCGACAGGGCCCGACAGAGCCCGAGAAGCCCAGTAGAGCCCGACAGAGCCCGACAGGGCCCGACCGAGCCCGACAGAGCACAGTAGAGCCCGACAGAGCTCAGTAGAGCCCGACAGAGCCCGACAGAGCCCGACAGGGCCCAGTAGAGCCCAGTAGAACCCGACAGAGCCCAGTAGAGCCCGACAGAGCCCGACAGAGCCCGACAGAGCCCGACAGAGCCCGACAGGGCCCGACAGGGCCCGACAGAGCCCGACAGAGCCCGACAGAACCCGACAGAGCCCAGTAGAGCCTGACAGAGCCCGACAGAGCTCGACAGGGCCCGACAGAGCCCCGACAGAGCCCGACAGATCCCGACAGAGACCGACAGGGCCCGACAGGGCCCGACAGGGGCCCGACAGAGCCCAGTAGAGCCCGACAGAGCCCGACAGAGCCCGACAGAGCCCGACAGGGCCCAGTAGAGCCCGACAGAGCCCGACAGAGCCCGACAGAGCCCGACAGGGCCCGACAGAGCCCGACAGAGCCCGACAGGGCCCAGTAGAGCCTCACAGAGCCCGACAGAGCTCGACAGAGCCCGACAAAGCCCGACAGGGCCCGACAGGGCCCGACAGAGCCCGACAGGGCCCGAAAGAGCCGACAGTGCCCGATAGAGCCCGACAGGGCCCAGTAGAGCCTGACAGAGCCCGACAGAGCCCGACAGAGTCCGACAGGGCCCGACAGAGCCCGACAGGGCCCGACAGGGCCCGACAGAGCCCAGTAGAGCCCGACAGAGCCCGACAGATCCCGACAGGGCCCGACAGAGCCCGACAGGGCCCGACAGGGCCCGACAGGGCCCGACAGTTCCCAGTAGAGCCCGACAGAGCCCGACAGGGCCTGACAGAGCCCGACAGAGCCCGACAGAGCCCGACAGGGCCCGACAGGGCCCGACAGAGCCCGACGGAGCCCAGTAGAGCCCGACGGAGCCCGACAGGGCCCGACAGGGCCCGACAGAGCCGACAGAGCCCGACAGGGCCCGACAGAGCCCGACAGAGCCCGACAGAGCCCAGTAGAGCCCGACAGAGCCCGACAGGGCCCGACAGAGCCCGACAGGGCCCGACAGAGCCCGACAGAGCCCAGTAGAGCGCGACAGGGCCCAACAGAGCCCGACAGAGCCCGACAGAGCCCAGTAGAGCCCGACAGAGCCCGACAGAGCCCGACAGGGCCCGACAGGGCGCAGTAGAGCCCGACAGAGCCCGACAGAGCCCGACAGGGCCCTACAGGGCCGACAGAGCCCGACAGAGCCCAGTAGAGACCGACAGAGCCCGACAGAGCCCGACAGAGCCCGACAGGGCCCGACAGAGCCCGACAGAGCCCAGTGGAGCCCGACAGGGCCCGACAGAGCCCGACAGAGCCCGACAGAGCCCGACAGAGCCCGACAGGGCCGCCAGAGCCCGACAGAGCACAGTAGAGCCCGACAGAGCCGACAGACACCAACAGAGCCTGACAGGGCCCGACAGGGCCCGACACAGCCCGACAGAGCCCGACAGGGCCCGACAGAGCCCGACAGAGCCCGACAGAGCCCGACAGGGCCTAGTAGAGCCCAGTAGAGCCCGACAGAGCCCAGTAGAGCCCGACAGAGCCCGACAGATCCCGACAGGGCCCGACAGGGCCCGACAGAGCCCGACAGGGCCCGACAGGGCCCGACAGTTCCCAGTAGAGCCCGACAGAGCCCGACAGAGCCCGACAGAGCCCGACAGGCCCGACAGGGCCCGACAGAGCCCGACGGAGCCCAGTAGAGCCCGACAGAGCCCGACAGGGCCCGACAGAGCCCGACAGGCCCGACAGGGCCCGACAGAGCCCGACAGAGCCCGACAGGGCCCGACAGAGCCCGACAGAGCCGACAGAGCCCAGTAGAGCCCGACAGAGCCCGACAGGGCCCGACAGAGCCCGACAGGGCCCGAAAGAGCCCGACAGAGCCCAGTAGAGCGCGACAGGGCCCGACAGAGCCCGACAGAGCCCGACAGAGCCCAGTAGAGCCCAGTAGAGCCCGACAGAGCCCGACAGAGCCCGGACAGGGCCCGACAGGGCGCAGTAGAGCCCGACAGAGCCCGACAGAGCCCGACAGGGCCCTACAGGGCCCGACAGAGCCCGACAGAGCCCAGTAGAGCGCGACAGGGCCCAGTAGAGCCCGACAGAGCCCGACAGAGCCCGACAGGGCCCGACAGAGCCCGACAGAGCCCGACAGGGCCCAGTAGAGCCTCACAGAGCCCGACAGAGCTCGACAGAGCCGACAAAGCCCGACAGGGCCCGACAGGGCCCGACAGAGCCCGACAGGGCCCGAAAGAGCCCGACAGTGCCCGATAGAGCCCGACAGGGCCCAGTAGAGCCTGACAGAGCCCGACAGAGCCCGACAGAGTCCGACAGGGCCCGACAGAGCCCGACAGGGCCCGACAGAGCCCGACAGAGCCCAGTAGAGCCCGACAGAGCCCGACAGATCCCGACAGGGCCCGACAGGGCCCGACAGAGCCGACAGGGCCCGACAGGGCCCGACAGTTCCCAGTAGAGCCCGACAGAGCCCGACAGGGCCCGACAGAGCCCCGACAGGGCCCGACAGAGCCCGACAGAGCCCGACAGAGCCGACAGGGCCCGACAGAGCCCGACAGAGCCCGACAGAGCCCAGTAGAGCCCGACAGAGCCCGACAGGGCCCGACAGAGCCCGACAGGGCCCGACAGAGCCCGACAGAGCCCAGTAGAGCGCGACAGGGCCCGACAGGAGCCCGACAGAGCCCGACAGAGCCCGACAGAGCCCAGTAGAGCCCGACAGAGCCCGACAGAGCCCGACAGGGCCCGACAGGGCGCAGTAGAGCCCGACAGAGCCCGACAGAGCCCGACAGGGCCCTACAGGGCCCGGACAGAGCCCGACAGAGCCCGACAGAGCCCGACAGAGCCCAGTAGAGCCCAACAGAGCCCGACAGAGCCCGACAGGGCCCGACAGGGAACAGTAGAGCCCAGTAGAGCCCGACAGAGCCCGACAGAGCCCGACAGAGCCCGACAGACACCAACAGAGCCTGACAGGGCCCGACAGGGCCCGACACAGCCCGACAGAGCCCGACAGGGCCCGACAGAGCCCGACAGGGCCTAGTAGAGCCCATTAGAGCCCGACAGAGCCCAGTAGAGCCCGACAGAGCCCGACAGAGCCCGACAGAGCCCGACAGGGCCCGACAGGGCCCGACAGAGCCCAGTAGAGCCCGACAGAGCCCGACAGAGCCCGACAGGGCCCGACAGAGCCCGACAGAGCCCGACAGAACCCGACAGAGCCCGACAGGGCCCGACAGGGCGCGACAGAGCCCGACAGGGCCCAACAGAGCCCAACAGAGCCCGACAGGGCCCAGTAGAGCCCGACAGAGCCCCGACAGAGCCCGAGAGAGCCCGACAGAGCCGACAGGGAACAGTAGAGCCCAGTAGAGCCCGACAGAGCCCGACAGAGCCCGACAGAGCCCGACAGAACCCGACAGAGCCCGACAGAGCCCGACAGGGCCCGACACGGCCCGACAGAGCCCGACAGAGCCGACAGAGCCTACTAGAGCCCGACAGTGCCCGACAGAGCCCGACAGGGCCCGACAGGGCCCGACAGAGCCCGACAGAGCCCGACAGAGCCCGACAGGGAACAGTAGAGCCCAGTAGAGCCCAACAGAGCCCGACAGAGCCCGACAGAGCCCGACAGAGCCCGACAGGGCCCGACAGAGCCCGACAGGGCCCAGTAGAGCCCGACAGAGCCCGACAGAGCCCGACAGAGCCCGACAAAGCCCGACAGGGCCCGACACAGCCCGACAGAGCCCCGACAGGGCCCGACAGAGCCCGACAGAGCCCGACAGGGCCCGACAGGGCCCAGTAGAGCCCGACAGAGCCCGACAGAGCCCGACAGGGCCCGACAGAGCCCGACAGAGCCCAGTAGAGCTCGACAGAGCCCGACAGAGCCCAACAGGGCCCGACAGAGCCCGACAGGGCCCAGTAGAGCCCGACAGAGCCCGACAGAGCCCGACAGGGCCCGACAGGGTCCGACAGAGCCCGACAGAGCCCGACAGGGCCCGACAGGGGCCCGACAGAGCCCGACAGAGACCAGTAGAGCCCGACAGAGCCCGAAAGAGCCGACAGAGCCCGACAGGGCCCGACAGAGCCCGAGAGAGCCCAGTAGAGCCCGACAGAGCCCGACAGGGCCCGACCGAGCCCGACAGAGCACAGTAGAGCCGACAGAGCCCAGTAGAGCCCGACAGAGCCCGACAGAGCCCGACAGGGCCCAGTAGAGCCCAGTAGAACCCGACAGAGCCCAGTAGAGCCCGACAGAGCCCGACAGAGCCCGACAGGGCCCGACAGGGCCCGACAGGGCCCGACAGGGCCCGACAGAGCCCGACAGAGCCCGACAGAACCCGACGGAGCCCAGTAGAGCCTGACAGAGCCCGACAGAGCTCGACAGGGCCCGACAGAGCCCGACAGAGCCCCGACAGATCCCGACAGAGACCGACAGGGCCCGACAGGCCCGACAGGGCCCGACAGAGCCCAGTAGAGCCCGACAGAGCCCGACAGAGCCCGACAGAGCCCGACAGGGCCCAGTAGAGCCCGACAGAGCCCGACAGAGCCCGACAGAGCCCGACAGGGCCCGACAGAGCCCGACAGAGCCCGACAGGGCCCAGTAGAGCCTCACAGAGCCCGACAGAGCTCGACAGAGCCCGACAAAGCCCGACAGGGCCCGACAGGGCCCGACAGAGCCCGACAGGGCCCGAAAGAGCCCGACAGTGCCCGATAGAGCCCGACAGGGCCCAGTAGAGCCTGACAGAGCCCGACAGAGCCCGACAGAGTCCGACAGGGCCCGACAGAGCCCGACAGGGCCCGACAGGGCCCGACAGAGCCCAGTAGAGCCCGACAGAGCCCGACAGATCCGACAGGGCCCGACAGAGCCCGACAGGGCCCGACAGGCCCGACAGGGCCCGACAGTTCCCAGTAGAGCCCGACAGAGCCCGACAGGGCCTGACAGAGCCCGACAGAGCCCGACAGAGCCCGACAGGGCCCGACAGGGCCGACAGAGCCCGACGGAGCCCAGTAGAGCCCGACGGAGCCCGACAGGGCCCGACAGGGCCCGACAGAGCCCGACAGAGCCCGACCGGGCCCGACAGAGCCCGACAGAGCCCGACAGAGCCCAGTAGAGCCCGACAGAGCCCGACAGGGCCCGACAGAGCCCGACAGGGCCCGACAGAGCCCGACAGAGCCCAGTAGAGCGCGACAGGGCCCAACAGAGCCCGACAGAGCCGACAGAGCCCAGTAGAGCCCGACAGAGCCCGACAGAGCCCGACAGGGCCCGACAGGGCGCAGTAGAGCCCGACAGAGCCCGACAGAGCCCGACAGGGCCCTACAGGGCCCGACAGAGCCCGACAGAGCCCAGTAGAGCCCGACAGAGCCCGACAGAGCCCGACAGAGCCCGACAGGGCCCGACAGGGCCGACAGAGCCCGGACAGGGCCCGACAGAGCCCGACAGAGCCCGACAGAGCCCAGTAGAGCCCGACAGAGCCCGACAGAGCCCGACAGGGCCCGACCAGAGCCCGACAGGGCCCGACAGAGCCCGACAGAGCCCAGTAGAGCCTGACAGAGCCCGACAGAGCCCGACAGAGCCCGACAGAGCCCGACAGAGACCGACAGGGCCCGACAGGGCCCGACAGGGCCCAGTAGAGCCCGACAGAGCCCGACAGAGCCCGACAGAGCCCGACAGAGCCCGACAGGGCCCAGTAGAGCCCGACAGAGCCCGACAGAGCCCGACAGAGGACGACAGGGCCCGACAGAGCCCGACAGAGCCCGACAGGGCCCAGTAGAGCCTCACAGAGCCCGACAGAGCTCGACAGAGCCCGACAAAGCCCGACAGGGCCCGACAGGGCCCGACAGAGCCCGACAGGGCCCGAAAGAGCCCGACAGTGCCCGATAGAGCCCGACAGGGCCCAGTAGAGCCTGACAGAGCCCGACAGAGCCCGACAGAGTCCGACAGGGCCCGACAGAGCCCGACAGGGCCCAACAGGGCCCGACAGAGCCCGACGGAGCCCAGTAGAGCCCGACAGAGCCCGACAGGGCCCGACAGAGCCCGACAGAGCCCAGTAGAGCGCGACAGGGCCCGACAGAGCCCGACAGAGCCCGACAGAGCCCAGTAGAGCCCGACAGAGCCCGACAGAGCCCGACAGGGCCCGACAGGGCGCAGTAGAGCCCGACAGAGCCCGACAGAGCCCGACAGGGCCCTACAGGGCCCGACAGAGCCCGACAGAGCCCAGTAGAGCCCGACAGAGCCCGACAGAGCCCGACAGAGCCCGACAGAGCCCGACAGGGCCCGACAGAGCCCGACAGAGCCCAGTAGAGCCCGACAGGGCCCGACAGAGCCCTACAGAGCCCGACAGAGCCCGACAGGGCCCGACAGAGCCCGACAGAGCACAGTAGAGCCCGACAGAGCCCGACAGAGCCCGACAGAGCCCGACAGAGCCCGACAGACACCAACAGAGCCTGACAGGGCCCGACAGGGCCCGACACAGCCCGACAGAGCCCGACAGGGCCCGACAGAGCCCGACAGAGCCCGACAGAGCCCGACAGGGCCCGACAGAGCCCGACAGAGCCCGACAGAGCCCGACAGGGCCCGACAGAGCCCAACAGAGCCCGACAGAGCCCGACAGGGCCCAGTAGAGCCCGACAGAGCCCGACAGAGCCCGAGAGAGCCCGACAGAGCCCGACAGAGCCCGACAGGGCCCGACAGAGCCCACTAGAGCCCGACAGAGCCCGACAGAGCCCGACAGAACCCGACAGAGCCCGACAGAGCCCGACAGGGCCCGACAGGGCCCGACAGGGCCCGACAGAGCCCACTAGAGCCCGACAGAGCCCGACAGAGCCCGACAGGGCCCGACAGGGCCCAACAGAGCCCGACAGAGCCCGACAGGGCCCGACAGGGAACAGTAGAGCCCAGTAGAGCCCGACAGAGCCCGACAGAGCCCGACAGAGCCCGACAGACACCAACAGAGCCTGACAGGGCCCGACAGGGCCCGACACAGCCCGACAGAGCCCGACAGGGCCCGACAGAGCCCGACAGGGCCTAGTAGAGCCCATTAGAGCCCGACAGAGCCCAGTAGAGCCCGACAGAGCCCGACAGAGCCCGACAGAGCCCGACAGGGCCCGACAGGGCCCGACAGAGCCCAACAGAGCCCAACAGAGCCCGACAGAGCCCGACAGGGCCCGACAGGGCGCGACAGAGCCCGACAGGGCCCAACAGAGCCCAACAGAGCCCGACAGGGCCCAGTAGAGCCCGACAGAGCCCGACAGAGCCCGAGAGAGCCCGACAGAGCCCGACAGGGCCCGACAGGGAACAGTAGAGCCCAGTAGAGCCCGACAGAGCCCGACAGAGCCCGACAGAGGCCGACAGAACCCGACAGAGCCCGACAGAGCCCGACAGGGCCCGACAGGGCCCGACAGAGCCCGACAGAGCCCGACAGAGCCTACTAGAGCCCGACAGAGCCCGACAGAGCCCGACAGGGCCCGACAGGGCCCGACAGAGCCCGACAGAGCCCGACAGAGCCCGACAGGGAACAGTAGAGCCCAGTAGAGCCCAACAGAGCCCGACAGAGCCCGACAGAGCCCGACAGAGCCCGACAGGGCCCGACAGAGCCCGACAGGGCCCAGTAGAGCCCGACAGAGCCCGACAGAGCCCGACAGAGCCCGACAAAGCCCGACAGGGCCCGACACAGCCCGACAGAGCCCGACAGGGCCCGACAGAGCCCGACAGAGCCCGACAGGGCCCGACAGGGCCCAGTAGAGCCCGACAGAGCCCGACAGAGCCCGACAGGGCCCGACAGAGCCCGACAGAGCCCAGTAGAGCTCGACAGAGCCCGACAGAGCCCAACAGGGCCCGACAGAGCCCGACAGGGCCCAGTAGAGCCCGACAGAGCCCGACAGAGCCCGACAGGGCCCGACAGGGTCCGACAGAGCCCGACAGAGCCCGACAGGGCCCGACAGGGCCCGACAGAGCCCGACAGAGACCAGTAGAGCCCGACAGAGCCCGAAAGAGCCCGACAGAGCCCGACAGGGCCCGACAGAGCCCGAGAGAGCCCAGTAGAGCCCGACAGAGCCCGACAGGGCCCGACCGAGCCCGACAGAGCACAGTAGAGCCCGACAGAGCCCAGTAGAGCCCGACAGAGCCCGACAGGGCCCAGTAGAGCCCAGTAGAACCCGACAGAGCCCAGTAGAGCCCGACAGAGCCCAGTAGAGCCCGACAGAGCCCGACAGGGCCCGACAGGGCCCGACAGGGCCCGACAGGGCCCGACAGAGCCCGACAGAGCCCGACAGAACCCGACAGAGCCCAGTAGAGCCTGACAGAGCCCGACAGAGCTCGACAGGGCCCGACAGAGCCCGACAGAGCCCGACAGATCCCGACAGAGACCGACAGGGCCCGACAGGGCCCGACAGAGCCCAGTAGAGCCCGACAGAGCCCGACAGAGCCCGACAGAGCCCGACAGGGCCCAGTAGAGCCCGACAGAGCCCGACAGAGCCCGACAGAGCCCGACAGGGCCCGACAGAGCCCGACAGAGCCCGACAGGGCCCAGTAGAGCCTCACAGAGCCCGACAGAGCTCGACAGAGCCCGACAAAGCCCGACAGGGCCCGACAGGGCCCGACAGAGCCCGACAGGGCCCGAAAGAGCCCGACAGTGCCCGATAGAGCCCGACAGGGCCCAGTAGAGCCTGACAGAGCCCGACAGAGCCCGACAGAGTCCGACAGGGCCCGACAGAGCCCGACAGGGCCCGACAGGGCCCGACAGAGCCCAGTAGAGCCCGACAGAGCCCGACAGATCCCGACAGGGCCCGACAGAGCCCGACAGGGCCCGACAGGGCCCGACAGGGCCCGACAGTTCCCAGTAGAGCCCGACAGAGCCCGACAGGGCCTGACAGAGCCCGACAGAGCCCGACAGAGCCCGACAGGGCCCGACAGGGCCCGACAGAGCCCGACGGAGCCCAGTAGAGCCCGACGGAGCCCGACAGGGCCCGACAGGGCCCGACAGAGCCCGACAGAGCCCGACAGGGCCCGACAGAGCCCGACAGAGCCCGACAGAGCCCAGTAGAGCCCGACAGAGCCCGACAGGGCCCGACAGAGCCCGACAGGGCCCGACAGAGCCCGACAGAGCCCAGTAGAGCGCGACAGGGCCCAACAGAGCCCGACAGAGCCCGACAGAGCCCAGTAGAGCCCGACAGAGCCCGACAGAGCCCGACAGGGCCCGACAGGGCGCAGTAGAGCCCGACAGAGCCCGACAGAGCCCGACAGGGCCCTACAGGGCCCGACAGAGCCCGACAGAGCCCAGTAGAGCCCGACAGAGCCCGACAGAGCCCGACAGAGCCCGACAGGGCCCGACAGGGCCCGACAGAGCCCAGTAGAGCCCGACAGGGCCCGACAGAGCCCGACAGGGCCCGACAGAGCCCGACAGAGCCCGACAGAGCCCGACAGGGCCCGACAGAGCCCGACAGAGCACAGTAGAGCCCGACAGAGCCCGACAGAGCCCGACAGAGCCTGACAGGGCCCGACAGGGCCCGACACAGCCCGACAGAGCCCGACAGGGCCCGACAGAGCCCGACAGAGCCCGACAGAGCCCGACAGGGCCTAGTAGAGCCCAGTAGAGCCCGACAGAGCCCAGTAGAGCCCGACAGAGCCCGACAGATCCCGACAGGGCCCGACAGGGCCCGACAGAGCCCGACAGGGCCCGACAGGGCCCGACAGTTCCCAGTAGAGCCCGACAGAGCCCGACAGAGCCCGACAGAGCCCGACAGGGCCCGACAGGGCCCGACAGAGCCCGACGGAGCCCAGTAGAGCCCGACAGAGCCCGACAGGGCCCGACAGAGCCCGACAGGGCCCGACAGGGCCCGACAGAGACCGACAGAGCCCGACAGGGCCCGACAGAGCCCGACAGAGCCCGACAGAGACCAGTAGAGCCCGACAGAGCCCGACAGGGCCCGACAGAGCCCGACAGGGCCCGAAAGAGCCCGACAGAGCCCAGTAGAGCGCGACAGGGCCCGACAGAGCCCGACAGAGCCCGACAGAGCCCAGTAGAGCCCAGTAGAGCCCGACAGAGCCCGACAGAGCCCGACAGGGCCCGACAGGGCGCAGTAGAGCCCGACAGAGCCCGACAGAGCCCGACAGGGCCCTACAGGGCCCGACAGAGCCCGACAGAGCCCAGTAGAGTCCGACAGAGCCCGACAGAGCCCGACAGAGCCCGACAGGGCCCGACAGAGCCCGACAGAGCCCAGTAGAGCCCGACAGAGCCCGACAGAGCCCGACAGACACCAACAGAGCCTGACAGGGCCCGACAGGGCCCGACACAGCCCGACAGAGCCCGACAGGGCCCGACAGAGCCCGACAGAGCCCGACAGAGCCCGACAGGGCCTAGTAGAGCCCAGTAGAGCCCGACAGAGCCCAGTAGAGCCCGACAGAGCCCGACAGAGCCCGACAGAGCCCGACAGGGCCCTACAGAGCCCGACAGAGCCCGACAGAGCCCGACAGGGCCCGACAGAGCCCGACAGAGCCCGACAGAACCCGACAGAGCCCGACAGGGCCCGACAGGGCCCGACAGAGCCCGACAGAGCCCGACAGAGCCCGACAGAGCCCGACAGGGCCCAGTAGAGCCGACAGAGCCCGACAGAGCCCGAGAGAGCCCGACAGAGCCCGACAGGGCCCGACAGGGAACAGTAGAGCCCAGTAGAGCCCGACAGAGCCCGACAGAGCCCGACAGAGGCCGACAGAACCCGACAGAGCCCGACAGAGCCCGACAGGGCCCGACAGGGCCCGACAGAGCCCGACAGAGCCCGACAGAGCCCACTAGAGCCCGACAGAGCCCGACAGAGCCCGACAGGGCCCGACAGGGCCCGACAGGGCCCGACAGAGCCCGACAGGGAACAGTAGAGCCCAGTAGAGCCCGACAGAGCCCGACAGAGCCCGACAGAGCCTGACAGGGCCCGACAGGGCCCGACACGGCCCGACAGAGCCCGACAGGGCCCGACAGAGCCCGACAGGGCCCGACAGAGCCCGACAGGGCCTAGTAGAGCCCAGTAGAGCCCGACAGAGCCCAGTAGAGCCCGACAGAGCCCGACAGAGCCCGACAGAGCCCGACAGGTCCCGACAGGGCCCAGTAGAGCCCGACAGAGCCCGACAGAGCCCGACAGAGCCCGACAGAGCCCGACAGGGCCCGACAGAGCCCGACAGAGCCCAACAGAGCCCGACAGAGCCCGACAGAGCCCACTAGAGCCCGACAGAGCCCGACAGAGCCCGAGAGAGGCTGACAGAGCCCGACAGGGCCCGACAGGGAACAGTAGAGCCCAGTAGAGCCCGACAGAGCCCAACAGAGCCCGACAGAGCCCGACAGAACCCGACAGAGCCCGACGGAGCCCGACAGGGCCCGACAGGGCCCGACAGAGCCCGACAGAGCCCACTAGAGCCCAACAGAGCCCGACAGGGCCCGACAGGGCCCGACAGAGCCCGACAGAGCCCGACAGAGCCCGACAGGGCCCGACAGGGCCCGACAGGGCCCGACAGGGAACAGTAGAGCCCGACAGAGCCCGACAGAGCTCGACAGAGCCCGACAAAGCCCGACAGGGCCCGACAGGGCCCGACAGAGCCCGACAGGGCCCGAAAGAGCCCGACAGTGCCCGATAGAGCCCGACAGGGCCCAGTAGAGCCTGACAGAGCCCGACAGAGCCCGACAGAGCCCGACAGGGCCCGACAGAGCCCGACAGGGCCCGACAAGGCCCGACAGAGCCCAGTAGAGCCCGACAGAGCCCGACAGATCCCGACAGGGCCCGACAGGGCCCGACAGAGCCCGACAGGGCCCGACAGGGCCCGACAGTTCCCAGTAGAGCCCGACAGAGCCCGACAGGGCCCGACAGAGCCCGACAGAGCCCGACAGAGCCCGACAGGGCCCGACAGGGCCCGACAGAGCCCGACGGAGCCCAGTAGAGCCCGACAGAGCCCGACAGGGCCCGACAGAGCCCGACAGGGCCCGACAGAGCCCGACAGAGCCCGACAGAGCGCGACAGGGCCCGACAGAGTCCGACAGAGCCCGACAGAGCCCAGTAGAGCCCGACAGAGCCCGACAGGGCCCGACAGAGCCCGACAGAGCACAGTAGAGCCCGACAGAGCCCGACAGACACCAACAGAGCCTGACAGGGCCCGACAGGGCCCGACACAGCCCGACAGAGCCCGACAGGGCCCGACAGAGCCCGACAGAGCCCGACAGAGCCCGACAGGGCCTAGTAGAGCCCAGTAGAGCCCGACAGAGCCCAGTAGAGCCCGACAGAGCCCGACAGATCCCGACAGGGCCCGACAGGGCCCTGCAGAGCCCGACAGGGCCCGACAGGGCCCGACAGTTCCCAGTAGAGCCCGACAGAGCCCGACAGAGCCCGACAGAGCCCGACGGAGCCCAGTAGAGCCCGACAGAGCCCGACAGGGCCCGACAGAGCCCGACAGGGCCCGACAGGGCCCGACAGAGCCCGACAGAGCCCGACAGGGCCCGACAGAGCCCGACAGAGCCCGACAGAGACCAGTAGAGCCCGACAGAGCCCGACAGGGCCCGACAGAGCCCGACAGGGCCCGACAGAGCCCGACAGAGCCCAGTAGAGCGCGACAGGGCCCGACAGAGCCCGACAGAGCCCGACAGAGCCCGACAGAGCCCGACAGAGCCCAGTAGAGCCCGACAGAGCCCGACAGAGCCCGACAGGGCCCGACAGGGCGCAGTAGAGCCCGACAGAGCCAGACAGAGCCCGACAGGGCCCTACAGGGCCCGACAGAGCCCGACAGAGCCCAGTAGAGTCCGACAGAGCCCGACAGAGCCCGACAGAGCCCGACAGGGCCCGACAGAGCCCGACAGAGCCCAGTAGAGCCCGACAGAGCCCGACAGGGCCCGACAGAGCCCGACAGAGCCCGACAGAGCCCGACAGAGCCCGACAGGGCCCGACAGAGCCCGACAGAGCACAGTAGAGCCCGACAGAGCCCGACAGAGCCCGACAGAGCCCGACAGAGCCCGACAGGGCCCAGTAGAGCCGACAGAGCCCGACAGAGCCCGAGAGAGCCCGACAGAGCCCGACAGGGCCCGACAGGGAACAGTAGAGCCCAGTAGAGCCCGACAGAGCCCGACAGAGCCCGACAGAGGCCGACAGAACCCGACAGAGCCCGACAGAGCCCGACAGGGCCCGACAGGGCCCGACAGAGCCCGACAGAGCCCGACAGAGCCCACTAGAGCCCGACAGAGCCCGACAGAGCCCGACAGGGCCCGACAGGGCCCGACAGGGCCCGACAGGGCCCGACAGAGCCCGACAGGGAACAGTAGAGCCCAGTAGAGCCCGACAGAGCCCGACAGAGCCCGACAGAGCCTGACAGGGCCCGACAGGGCCCGACACGGCCCGACAGAGCCCGACAGGGCCCGACAGAGCCCGACAGGGCCTAGTAGAGCCCAGTAGAGCCCGACAGAGCCCAGTAGAGCCCGACAGAGCCCGACAGAGCCCGACAGAGCCCGACAGGTCCCGACAGGGCCCAGTAGAGCCCGACAGAGCCCGACAGAGCCCGACAGAGCCCGACAGGGCCCGACAGAGCCCGACACGGCCCGACAGAGCCCGACAGGGCCCGACAGAGCCCGACAGGGCCTAGTAGAGCCCAGTAGAGCCCAACAGAGCCCGACAGGGCCCGACAGGGCCCGACAGAGGCCGACAGAACCCGACAGAGCCCGACAGAGCCCGACAGGGCCCGACAGGGCCCGACAGAGCCCGACAGAGCCCACTAGAGCCCGACAGAGCCCGACAGAGCCCGACAGGGCCCGACAGGGCCCGACAGGGCCCGACAGGGCCCGACAGAGCCCGACAGGGAACAGTAGAGCCCAGTAGAGCCCGACAGAGCCCGACAGAGCCCGACAGAGCCTGACAGGGCCCGACAGGGCCCGACACGGCCCGACAGAGCCCGACAGGGCCCGACAGAGCCCGACAGGGCCTAGTAGAGCCCAGTAGAGCCCGACAGAGCCCAGTAGAGCCCGACAGAGCCCGACAGAGCCCGACAGAGCCCGACAGGTCCCGACAGGGCCCGACAGAGCCCGACAGAGCCCGACAGAGCCCGACAGAGCCCGACAGGGCCCGACAGAGCCCGACAGAGCCCGACAGAACCCGACAGAGCCCGACAGGGCCCGACAGGGCCCGACAGAGCCCGACAGAGCCCAACAGAGCCCGACAGAGCCCGACAGAGCCCACTAGAGCCCGACAGAGCCCGACAGAGCCCGAGAGAGCCTGACAGAGCCCGACAGGGCCCGACAGGGAACAGTAGAGCCCAGTAGAGCCCGACAGAGCCCAACAGAGCCCGACAGAGCCCGACAGAACCCGACAGTGCCCGACAGAGCCCGACAGGGCCCGACAGGGCCCGACAGAGCCCGACAGAGCCCACTAGAGCCCAACAGAGCCCGACAGGGCCCGACAGGGCCCGACAGGGCCCGACAGAGCCCGACAGAGCCCGACAGGGCCCGACAGGGCCCGACAGGGAACAGTAGAGCCCGACAGAGCCCGACAGAGCCCGACAGAGCTCGACAGAGCCCGACAAAGCCCGACAGGGCCCGACAGGGCCCGACAGAGCCCGACAGGGCCCGAAAGAGCCCGACAGTGCCCGATAGAGCCCGACAGGGCCCAGTAGAGCCTGACAGAGCCCGACAGAGCCCGACAGAGCCCGACAGGGCCCGACAGAGCTCGACAGGGCCCGACAAGGCCCGACAGAGCCCAGTAGAGCCCGACAGAGCCCGACAGATCCCGACAGGGCCCGACAGGGCCCGACAGAGCCCGACAGGGCCCGACAGGGCCCGACAGTTCCCAGTAGAGCCCGACAGAGCCCGACAGGGCCCGACAGAGCCCGACAGAGCCCGACAGAGCCCGACAGGGCCCGACAGGGCCCGACAGGGCCCGACAGAGCCCGACAGAGCCCAGTAGAGCCCGACAGAGCCCGACAGGGCCCGACAGAGCCCGACAGAGCCCGACAGAGCCCGACAGAGCCCGACAGAGCGCGACAGAGCCCGACAGAGCCCGACAGAGCCCGACAGAGCCCAGTAGAGCCCGACAGAGCCCGACAGGGCCCGACAGAGCCCGACAGAGCACAGTAGAGCCCGACAGAGCCCGACAGACACCAACAGAGCCTGACAGGGCCCGACAGGGCCCGACACAGCCCGACAGAGCCCGACAGGGCCCGACAGAGCCCGACAGAGCCCGACAGAGCCCGACAGGGCCTAGTAGAGCCCAGTAGAGCCCGACAGAGCCCAGTAGAGCCCGACAGAGCCCGACAGATCCCGACAGGGCCCGACAGGGCCCTGCAGAGCCCGACAGGGCCCGACAGGGCCCTGCAGAGCCCGACAGGGCCCGATAGGGCCCGACAGTTCCCAGTAGAGCCCGACAGAGCCCGACAGAGCCCGACAGAGCCCGACGGAGCCCAGTAGAGCCCGACAGAGCCCGACAGGGCCCGACAGAGCCCGACAGGGCCCGACAGGGCCCGACAGAGCCCGACAGAGCCCAACAGGGCCCGACAGAGCCCGACAGAGCCCGACAGAGACCAGTAGAGCCCGACAGAGCCCGACAGGGCCCGACAGAGCCCGACAGAGCCCGACAGAGCCCGAATGAGCCCAGTAGAGCGCGACAGGGCCCGACAGAGCCCGACAGAGCCCGACAGAGCCCGACAGAGCCCGACAGAGCCCAGTAGAGCCCGATAGAGCCCGACAGAGCCCGACAGGGCCCGACAGGGCGCAGTAGAGCCCGACAGAGCCCGACAGAGCCCGACAGGGCCCTACAGGGCCCGACAGAGCCCGACAGAGCCCAGTAGAGTCCGACAGAGCCCGACAGAGCCCGACAGAGCCCGACAGGGCCCGACAGAGCCCGACAGAGCCCAGTAGAGCCCGACAGAGCCCGACAGGGCCCGACAGAGCCCGACAGAGCCCGACAGAGCCCGACAGAGCCCGACAGGGCCCGACAGAGCCCGACAGAGCACAGTAGAGCCCGACAGAGCCCGACAGAGCCCGACAGAGCCCGACAGAGCCCGACAGAGCCCGACAGGGCCCGACAGAGCCCAGTAGAGCCCGACAGAGCCCGACAGAGCCCGACAGAGCCCGACAGGGCCCGACAGAGCCCGACAGAGCCCAGTAGAGCCCGACAGGGCCCGACAGAGCCCTACAGAGCCCGACAGAGCCCGACAGAGCCCGACAGGGCCCGACAGAGCCCGACAGAGCACAGTAGAGCCCGACAGAGCCCGACAGAGCCCGACAGAGCCCGACAGACACCAACAGAGCCTGACAGGGCCCGACAGGGCCCGACACAGCCCGACAGAGCCCGACAGGGCCCGACAGAGCCCGACAGAGCCCGACAGAGCCCGACAGGGCCCGACAGAGCCCGACAGAGCCCGACAGAGCTCGACAGGGCCCGACAGAGCCCAACAGAGCCCGACAGAGCCCGACAGGGCCCAGTAGAGCCCGACAGAGCCCGACAGAGCCCGAGAGAGCCCGACAGAGCCCGACAGAGCCCGACAGGGCCCGACAGAGCCCACTAGAGCCCGACAGAGCCCGACAGAGCCCGACAGAACCCGACAGAGCCCGACAGAGCCCGACAGGGCCCGACAGGGCCCGACAGGGCCCGACAGAGCCCACTAGAGCCCGACAGAGCCCGACAGAGCCCGACAGGGCCCGACAGGGCCCGACAGGGCCCGACAGAGCCCAACAGAGCCCGACAGAGCCCGACAGGGCCCGACAGGGAACAGTAGAGCCCAGTAGAGCCCGACAGAGCCCGACAGAGCCCGACAGAGCCCGACAGACACCAACAGAGCCTGACAGGGCCCGACAGGGCCCTACACAGCCCGACAGAGCCCGACAGGGCCCGACAGAGCCCGACAGGGCCTAGTAGAGCCCATTAGAGCCCGACAGAGCCCAGTAGAGCCCGACAGAGCCCGACAGAGCCCGACAGAGCCCGACAGGGCCCGACAGGGCCCGACAGAGCCCAGTAGAGCCCGACAGAGCCCGACAGAGCCCGACAGGGCCCGACAGAGCCCGACAGAGCCCGACAGAACCCGACAGAGCCCGACAGGGCCCGACAGGGCGCGACAGAGCCCGACAGGGCCCAACAGAGCCCAACAGAGCCCGACAGGGCCCAGTAGAGCCCGACAGAGCCCGACAGAGCCCGAGAGAGCCCGACAGAGCCCGACAGGGCCCGACAGGGAACAGTAGAGCCCAGTAGAGCCCGACAGAGCCCGACAGAGCCCGACAGAGCCCGACAGAACCCGACAGAGCCCGACAGAGCCCGACAGGGCCCGACACGGCCCGACAGAGCCCGACAGAGCCCGACAGAGCCTACTAGAGCCCGACAGAGCCCGACAGAGCCCGACAGGGCCCGACAGGGCCCGACAGAGCCCGACAGAGCCCGACAGAGCCCGACAGGGAACAGTAGAGCCCAGTAGAGCCCAACAGAGCCCGACAGAGCCCGACAGAGCCCGACAGAGCCCGACAGGGCCCGACAGAGCCCGACAGGGCCCAGTAGAGCCCGACAGAGCCCGACAGAGCCCGACAGAGCCCGACAAAGCCCGACAGGGCCCGACACAGCCCGACAGAGCCCGACAGGGCCCGACAGAGCCCGACAGAGCCCGACAGGGCCCGACAGGGCCCAGTAGAGCCCGACAGAGCCCGACAGAGCCCGACAGGGCCCGACAGAGCCCGACAGAGCCCAGTAGAGCTCGACAGAGCCCGACAGAGCCCAACAGGGCCCGACAGAGCCCGACAGGGCCCAGTAGAGCCCGACAGAGCCCGACAGAGCCCGACAGGGCCCGACAGGGTCCGACAGAGCCCGACAGAGCCCGACAGGGCCCGACAGGGCCCGACAGAGCCCGACAGAGACCAGTAGAGCCCGACAGAGCCCGAAAGAGCCCGACAGAGCCCGACAGGGCCCGACAGAGCCCGAGAGAGCCCAGTAGAGCCCGACAGAGCCCGACAGGGCCCGACCGAGCCCGACAGAGCACAGTAGAGCCCGACAGAGCCCAGTAGAGCCCGACAGAGCCCGACAGAGCCCGACAGGGCCCAGTAGAGCCCAGTAGAACCCGACAGAGCCCAGTAGAGCCCGACAGAGCCCGACAGAGCCCGACAGAGCCCGACAGAGCCCGACAGAGCCCGACAGGGCCCGACAGGGCCCGACAGGGCCCGACAGAGCCCGACAGAACCCGACAGAGCCCAGTAGAGCCTGACAGAGCCCGACAGAGCTCGACAGGGCCCGACAGAGCCCGACAGAGCCCGACAGATCCCGACAGAGACCGACAGGGCCCGACAGGGCCCGACAGGGCCCGACAGAGCCCAGTAGAGCCCGACAGAGCCCGACAGAGCCCGACAGAGCCCGACAGGGCCCAGTAGAGCCCGACAGAGGCCGACAGAGCCCGACAGAGCCCGACAGGGCCCGACAGAGCCCGACAGAGCCCGACAGGGCCCAGTAGAGCCTCACAGAGCCCGACAGAGCTCGACAGAGCCCGACAAAGCCCGACAGGGCCCGACAGGGCCCGACAGAGCCCGACAGGGCCCGAAAGAGCCCGACAGTGCCCGATAGAGCCCGACAGGGCCCAGTAGAGCCTGACAGAGCCCGACAGAGCCCGACAGAGTCCGACAGGGCCCGACAGGGCCCGACAGGGCCCGACAGAGCCCGACAGGGAACAGTAGAGCCCAGTAGAGCCCGACAGAGCCCGACAGAGCCAGACAGAGCCCGACAGAGCCCGACAGGGCCCGACAGGGCCCGACACGGCCCGACAGAGCCCGACAGGGCCCAACAGAGCCCGACAGGGCCCGACAGAGCCCGACAGGGCCTAGTAGAGCCCAGTAGAGCCCGACAGAGCCCAGTAGAGCCCGACAGAGCCCGACAGAGCCCGACAGAGCCCGACAGGTCCCGACAGGGCCCAGTAGAGCCCGACAGAGCCCGACAGAGCCCGACAGAGCCCGACAGGGCCCGACAGAGCCCGACAGAGCCCAACAGAGCCCGACAGAGCCCGACAGAGCCCACTAGAGCCCGACAGAGCCCGACAGAGCCCGAGAGAGCCTGACAGAGCCCGACAGGGCCCGACAGGGAACAGTAGAGCCCAGTAGAGCCCGACAGAGCCCAACAGAGCCCGACAGAGCCCGACAGAACCCGACAGAGCCCGACAGAGCCCGACAGGGCCCGACAGGGCCCGACAGAGCCCGACAGAGCCCACTAGAGCCCAACAGAGCCCGACAGGGCCCGACAGAGCCCGACAGAGCCCGACAGAACCCGACAGGGAACAGTAGAGCCCGACAGAGCCCGACAGGGCCCGACAGAGCCCGACAGAGCCCGACAGAGCCCGACAGGGCCCGACAGGGCCCGACAGAGCCCGACGGAGCCCAGTAGAGCCCGACAGAGCCCGACAGAGCCCGACAGAGCGCGACAGGGCCCGACAGAGCCCGACAGAGCCCGACAGAGCCCAGTAGAGCCCGACAGAGCCCGACAGGGCCCGACAGAGCCCGACAGAGCACAGTAGAGCCCGACAGAGCCCGACAGACACCAACAGAGCCTGACAGGGCCCGACAGGGCCCGACACAGCCCGACAGAGCCCGACAGGGCCCGACAGAGCCCGACAGAGCCCGACAGAGCCCGACAGGGCCTAGTAGAGCCCAGTAGAGCCCGACAGAGCCCAGTAGAGCCCGACAGAGCCCGACAGATCCCGACAGGGCCCGACAGGGCCCTGCAGAGCCCGACAGGGCCCGACAGGGCCCGACAGTTCCCAGTAGAGCCCGACAGAGCCCGACAGAGCCCGACAGAGCCCGACGGAGCCCAGTAGAGCCCGACAGAGCCCGACAGGGCCCGACAGAGCCCGACAGGGCCCGACAGGGCCCGACAGAGCCCGACAGAGCCCGACAGGGCCCGACAGAGCCCGACAGAGCCCGACAGAGACCAGTAGAGCCCGACAGAGCCCGACAGGGCCCGACAGAGCCCGACAGGGCCCGACAGAGCCCGACAGAGCCCAGTAGAGCGCGACAGGGCCCGACAGAGCCCGACAGAGCCCGACAGAGCCCAGTAGAGCCCGACAGAGCCCGACAGAGCCCGACAGGGCCCGACAGGGCGCAGTAGAGCCCGACAGAGCCCGACAGAGCCCGACAGGGCCCTACAGGGCCCGACAGAGCCCGACAGAACCCAGTAGAGTCCGACAGAGCCCGACAGAGCCCGACAGAGCCCGACAGGGCCCGACAGAGCCCGACAGAGCCCAGTAGAGCCCGACAGAGCCCGACAGGGCCCGACAGAGCCCGACAGAGCCCGACAGAGCCCGACAGAGCCCGACAGGCCCCACAGAGCCCGACAGAGCACAGTAGAGCCCGACAGAGCCCGACAGAGCCTGACAGAGCCCGACAGAGCCCGACAGATCCCGACAGAGCCCGACAGGGCCCAGTAGAGCCGACAGAGCCCGACAGAGCCCGAGAGAGCCCGACAGAGCCCGACAGGGCCCGACAGGGAACAGTAGAGCCCAGTAGAGCCCGACAGAGCCCGACAGAGCCCGACAGAGGCCGACAGAACCCGACAGAGCCCGACAGAGCCCGACAGGGCCCGACAGGGCCCGACAGAGCCCGACAGAGCCCGATAGAGCCCGACAGGGCCCAGTAGAGCCTGACAGAGCCCGACAGAGCCCGACAGAGTCCGACAGGGCCCGACAGGGCCCGACAGGGCCCGACAGAGCCCGACAGGGAACAGTAGAGCCCAGTAGAGCCCGACAGAGCCCGACAGAGCCAGACAGAGCCCGACAGAGCCCGACAGGGCCCGACAGGGCCCGACACGGCCCGACAGAGCCCGACAGGGCCCAACAGAGCCCGACAGGGCCCGACAGAGCCCGACAGGGCCTAGTAGAGCCCAGTAGAGCCCGACAGAGCCCAGTAGAGCCCGACAGAGCCCGACAGAGCCCGACAGAGCCCGACAGGTCCCGACAGGGCCCAGTAGAGCCCGACAGAGCCCGACAGAGCCCGACAGAGCCCGACAGGGCCCGACAGAGCCCGACAGAGCCCAACAGAGCCCGACAGAGCCCGACAGAGCCCACTAGAGCCCGACAGAGCCCGACAGAGCCCGAGAGAGCCTGACAGAGCCCGACAGGGCCCGACAGGGAACAGTAGAGCCCAGTAGAGCCCGACAGAGCCCAACAGAGCCCGACAGAGCCCGACAGAACCCGACAGAGCCCGACAGAGCCCGACAGGGCCCGACAGGGCCCGACAGAGCCCGACAGAGCCCACTAGAGCCCAACAGAGCCCGACAGGGCCCGACAGAGCCCGACAGAGCCCGACAGAGCCCGACAGGGCCCGACAGAGCCCGACAGGGCCCGACAAGGCCCGACAGAGCCCAGTAGAGCCCGACAGAGCCCGACAGATCCCGACAGGGCCCGACAGGGCCCGACAGAGCCCGACAGGGCCCGACAGGGCCCGACAGTTCCTAGTAGAGCCCGACAGAGCCCGACAGGGCCCGACAGAGCCCGACAGAGCCCGACAGAGCCCGACAGGGCCCGACAGGGCCCGACAGAGCCCGACGGAGCCCAGTAGAGCCCGACAGAGCCCGACAGGGCCCGACAGAGCCCGACAGAGCCCGACAGAGCGCGACAGGGCCCGACAGAGCCCGACAGAGCCCGACAGAGCCCAGTAGAGCCCGACAGAGCCCGACAGGGCCCGACAGAGCCCGACAGAGCACAGTAGAGCCCGACAGAGCCCGACAGACACCAACAGAGCCTGACAGGGCCCGACAGGGCCCGACACAGCCCGACAGAGCCCGACAGGGCCCGACAGAGCCCGACAGAGCCCGACAGAGCCCGACAGGGCCTAGTAGAGCCCAGTAGAGCCCGACAGAGCCCAGTAGAGCCCGACAGAGCCCGACAGATCCCGACAGGGCCCGACAGGGCCCTGCAGAGCCCGACAGGGCCCGACAGGGCCCGACAGTTCCCAGTAGAGCCCGACAGAGCCCGACAGAGCCCGACAGAGCCCGACGGAGCCCAGTAGAGCCCGACAGAGCCCGACAGGGCCCGACAGAGCCCGACAGGGCCCGACAGGGCCCGACAGAGCCCGACAGAGCCCGACAGGGCCCGACAGAGCCCGACAGAGCCCGACAGAGACCAGTAGAGCCCGACAGAGCCCGACAGGGCCCGACAGAGCCCGACAGGGCCCGACAGAGCCCGACAGAGCCCAGTAGAGCGCGACAGGGCCCGACAGAGCCCGACAGAGCCCGACAGAGCCCGACAGAGCCCGACAGAGCCCAGTAGAGCCCGACAGAGCCCGACAGAGCCCGATAGGGCCCGACAGGGCGCAGTAGAGCCCGACAGAGCCCGACAGAGCCCGACAGGGCCCTACAGGGCCCGACAGAGCCCGACAGAACCCAGTAGAGTCCGACAGAGCCCGACAGAGCCCGACAGAGCCCGACAGGGCCCGACAGAGCCCGACAGAGCCCAGTAGAGCCCGACAGAGCCCGACAGGGCCCGACAGAGCCCGACAGAGCCCGACAGAGCCCGACAGAGCCCGACAGGGCCCGACAGAGCCCGACAGAGCACAGTAGAGCCCGACAGAGCCCGACAGAGCCCGACAGAGCCCGACAGAGCCCGACAGAGCCCGACAGAGCCCGACAGGGCCCAGTAGAGCCGACAGAGCCCGACAGAGCCCGAGAGAGCCCGACAGAGCCCGACAGGGCCCGACAGGGAACAGTAGAGCCCAGTAGAGCCCGACAGAGCCCGACAGAGCCCGACAGAGGCCGACAGAACCCGACAGAGCCCGACAGAGCCCGACAGGGCCCGACAGGTCCCGACAGAGCCCGACAGAGCCCGACAGAGCCCACTAGAGCCCGACAGAGCCCGACAGAGCCCGACAGGGCCCGACAGGGCCCGACAGGGCCCGACAGGGCCCGACAGAGCCCGACAGGGAACAGTAGAGCCCAGTAGAGCCCGACAGAGCCCGACAGAGCCCGACAGAGCCCGACAGAGCCCGACAGGGCCTGACAGGGCCCGACAGGGCCCGACAGGGCCCGACAGAGCCCGACAGGGCCCGACAGAGCCCGACAGGGCCTAGTAGAGCCCATTAGAGCCCGACAGAGCCCAGTAGAGCCCGACAGAGCCCGACAGAGCCCGACAGAGCCCGACAGGTCCCGACAGGGCCCAGTAGAGCCCGACAGAGCCCGACAGAGCCCGACAGAGCCCGACAGGGCCCGACAGAGCCCGACAGAGCCCGACAGAACCCGACAGAGCCCGACAGGGCCCGACAGGGCCCGAGAGAGCCCGACAGAGCCCAACAGAGCCCGACAGAGCCCGACAGAGCCCACTAGAGCCCGACAGAGCCCGACAGAGCCCGAGAGAGCCTGACAGAGCCCGACAGGGCCCGACAGGGAACAGTAGAGCCCAGTAGAGCCCGACAGAGCCCAACAGAGCCCGACAGAGCCCGACAGAACCCGACAGAGCCCGACAGAGCCCGACAGGGCCCGACAGGGCCCGACAGAGCCCGACAGAGCCCACTAGAGCCCGACAGAGCCCGACAGGGCCCGACAGAGCCCGACAGAGCCCGACAGAGCCCGACAGGGCCCGACAGGGCCCGACAGGGAACAGTAGAGCCCGACAGAGCCCGACAGAGCCCGACAGAGCTCGACAGAGCCCGACAAAGCCCGACAGGGCCCGACAGGGCCCGACAGAGCCCGACAGGGCCCGAAAGAGCCCGACAGTGCCCGATAGAGCCCGACAGGGCCCGACAGGGCCCGACAGAGCCCGACAGGGCCCGACAGGGCCCGACAGTTCCCAGTAGAGCCCGACAGAGCCCGACAGAGCCCGACGGAGCCCAGTAGAGCCCGACAGAGCCCGACAGGGCCCGACAGAGCCCGACAGGGCCCGACAGAGCCCGACAGAGCCCGACAGAGCGCGACAGGGCCCGACAGAGCCCGACAGAGCCCGACAGAGCCCAGTAGAGCCCGACAGAGCCCGACAGGGCCCGACAGAGCCCGACAGAGCACAGTAGAGCCCGACAGAGCCCGACAGACACCAACAGAGCCTGACAGGGCCCGACAGGGCCCGACACAGCCCGACAGAGCCCGACAGGGCCCGACAGAGCCCGACAGAGCCCGACAGAGCCCGACAGGGCCTAGTAGAGCCCAGTAGAGCCCGACAGAGACCAGTAGAGCCCGACAGAGCCCGACAGATCCCGACAGGGCCCGACAGGGCCCTGCAGAGCCCGACAGGGCCCGACAGGGCCTGACAGTTCCCAGTAGAGCCCGACAGAGCCCGACAGAGCCCGACAGAGCCCGACGGAGCCCAGTAGAGCCCGACAGAGCCCGACAGGGCCCGACAGAGCCCGACAGGGCCCGACAGGGCCCGACAGAACCCGACAGAGCCCGACAGGGCCCGACAGAGCCCGACAGAGCCCGACAGAGACCAGTAGAGCCCGACAGAGCCCGACAGGGCCCGACAGAGCCCGACAGGGCCCGACAGAGCCCGACAGAGCCCGACAGGGCCCGACAGGGCCCGACAGAGCCCGACAGAGCCCGACAGAGCCCGACAGAGCCCGACAGAGCCCAGTAGAGCCCGACAGAGCCCGACAGGGCCCGACAGGGCCCGACAGGGCGCAGTAGAGCCCGACAGAGCCCGACAGAGCCCGACAGGGCCCTACAGGGCCCGACAGAGCCCGACAGAACCCAGTAGAGTCCGACAGAGCCCGACAGAGCCCGACAGAGCCCGACAGGGCCCGACAGAGCCCGACAGAGCCCAGTAGAGCCCGACAGAGCCCGACAGGGCCCGACAGAGCCCGACAGAGCCCGACAGAGCCCGACAGAGCCCGACAGGGCCCGACAGAGCCCGACAGAGCACAGTAGAGCCCGACAGAGCCCGACAGAGCCCGACAGAGCCCGACAGAGCCCGACAGAGCCCGACAGAGCCCGACAGGGCCCAGTAGAGCCGACAGAGCCCGACAGAGCCCGAGAGAGCCCGACAGAGCCCGACAGGGCCCGACAGGGAACAGTAGAGCCCAGTAGAGCCCGACAGAGCCCGACAGAGCCCGACAGAGGCCGACAGAACCCGACAGAGCCCGACAGAGCCCGACAGGGCCCGACAGGTCCCGACAGAGCCCGACAGAGCCCGACAGAGCCCACTAGAGCCCGACAGAGCCCGACAGAGCCCGACAGAGCCCGACAGGGCCCGACAGGGCCCGACAGGGCCCGACAGAGCCCGACAGGGAACAGTAGAGCCCAGTAGAGCCCGACAGAGCCCGACAGAGCCCGACAGAGCCCGACAGAGCCCGACAGGGCCTGACAGGGCCCGACAGGGCCCGACAGGGCCCGACAGAGCCCGACAGGGCCCGACAGAGCCCGACAGGGCCTAGTAGAGCCCAGTAGAGCCCGACAGAGCCCAGTAGAGCCCGACAGAGCCCGACAGAGCCCGACAGAGCCCGACAGGTCCCGACAGGGCCCAGTAGAGCCCGACAGAGCCCGACAGAGCCCGACAGAGCCCGACAGGGCCCGACAGGGCCCGACAGAACCCGACAGAGCCCGACAGGGCCCGACAGGGCCCGACAGAGCCCGACAGGGCCCGACAGAGCCCGACAGAGCCCGACAGAGCCCACTAGAGCCCGACAGAGCCCGACAGAGCCCGAGAGAGCCTGACAGAGCCCGACAGGGCCCGACAGGGAACAGTAGAGCCCAGTAGAGCCCGACAGAGCCCAACAGAGCCCGACAGAGCCCGACAGAACCCGACAGAGCCCGACAGAGCCCGACAGGGCCCGACAGGGCCCGACAGAGCCCGACAGAGCCCACTAGAGCCCGACAGAGCCCGACAGGGCCCGACAGAGCCCGACAGAGCCCGACAGAGCCCGACAGGGCCCGACAGGGCCCGACAGGGAACAGTAGAGCCCGACAGAGCCCGACAGAGCCCGACAGAGCTCGACAGAGCCCGACAAAGCCCGACAGGGCCCGACAGGGCCCGACAGAGCCCGACAGGGCCCGAAAGAGCCCGACAGTGCCCGATAGAGCCCGACAGGGCCCAGTAGAGCCTGACAGAGCCCGACAGAGCCCGACAGAGCCCGACAGGGCCCGACAGAGCTCGACAGGGCCCGACAAGGCCCGACAGAGCCCAGTAGAGCCCGACAGAGCCCGACAGATCCCGACAGGGCCCGACAGGGCCCGACAGAGCCCGACAGGGCCCGACAGGGCCCGACAGTTCCCAGTAGAGCCCGACAGAGCCCGACAGAGCCCGACGGAGCCCAGTAGAGCCCGACAGAGCCCGACAGGGCCCGACAGAGCCCGACAGGGCCCGACAGAGCCCGACAGAGCCCGACAGAGCGCGACAGGGCCCGACAGAGCCCGACAGAGCCCGACAGAGCCCAGTAGAGCCCGACAGAGCCCGACAGGGCCCGACAGAGCCCGACAGAGCACAGTAGAGCCCGACAGAGCCCGACAGACACCAACAGAGCCTGACAGGGCCCGACAGGGCCCGACACAGCCCGACAGAGCCCGACAGGGCCCGACAGAGCCCGACAGAGCCCGACAGAGCCCGACAGGGCCTAGTAGAGCCCAGTAGAGCCCGACAGAGACCAGTAGAGCCCGACAGAGCCCGACAGATCCCGACAGGGCCCGACAGGGCCCTGCAGAGCCCGACAGGGCCCGACAGGGCCTGACAGTTCCCAGTAGAGCCCGACAGAGCCCGACAGAGCCCGACAGAGCCCGACGGAGCCCAGTAGAGCCCGACAGAGCCCGACAGGGCCCGACAGAGCCCGACAGGGCCCGACAGGGCCCGACAGAGCCCGACAGAGCCCGACAGGGCCCGACAGAGCCCGACAGAGCCCGACAGAGACCAGTAGAGCCCGACAGAGCCCGACAGGGCCCGACAGAGCCCGACAGGGCCCGACAGAGCCCGACAGAGCCCAGTAGAGCGCGACAGGGCCCGACAGAGCCCGACAGAGCCCGACAGAGCCCGACAGAGCCCGACAGAGCCCAGTAGAGCCCGACAGAGCCCGACAGGGCCCGACAGGGCCCGACAGGGCGCAGTAGAGCCCGACAGAGCCCGACAGAGCCCGACAGGGCCCTACAGGGCCCGACAGAGCCCGACAGAGCCCAGTAGAGTCCGACAGAGCCCGACAGAGCCCGACAGAGCCCGACAGGGCCCGACAGAGCCCGACAGAGCCCAGTAGAGCCCGACAGAGCCCGACAGGGCCCGACAGAGCCCGACAGAGCCCGACAGAGCCCGACAGAGCCCGACAGGGCCCGACAGAGCCCGACAGAGCACAGTAGAGCCCGACAGAGCCCGACAGAGCCCGACAGAGCCCGACAGAGCCCGACAGAGCCCGACAGAGCCCGACAGGGCCCGACAGAGCCCAGTAGAGCCCGACAGAGCCCGACAGAGCCCGACAGAGCCCGACAGAGCCCGACAGGGCCCGACAGAGCCCGACAGAGCCCAGTAGAGCCCGACAGGGCCCGACAGAGCCCTACAGAGCCCGACAGAGCCCGACAGAGCCCGACAGGGCCCGACAGAGCCCGACAGAGCACAGTAGAGCCCGACAGAGCCCGACAGAGCCCGACAGAGCCCGACAGACACCAACAGAGCCTGACAGGGCCCGACAGGGCCCGACACAGCCCGACAGAGCCCGACAGGGCCCGACAGAGCCCGACAGAGCCCGACAGAGCCCGACAGAGCCCGACAGGGCCCGACAGAGCCCGACAGAGCCCGACAGAGCCCGACAGGGCCCGACAGAGCCCAACAGAGCCCGACAGAGCCCGACAGGGCCCAGTAGAGCCCGACAGAGCCCGACAGAGCCCGAGAGAGCCCGACAGAGCCCGACAGAGCCCGACAGGGCCCGACAGAGCCCACTAGAGCCCGACAGAGTCCGACAGAGCCCGACAGAACCCGACAGAGCCCGACAGAGCCCGACAGGGCCCGACAGGGCCCGACAGAGCCCACTAGAGCCCGACAGAGCCCGACAGAGCCCGACAGGGCCCGACAGGGCCCGACAGGGCCCGACAGAGCCCAACAGAGCCCGACAGAGCCCGACAGGGCCCGACAGGGAACAGTAGAGCCCAGTAGAGCCCGACAGAGCCCGACAGAGCCCGACAGAGCCCGACAGACACCAACAGAGCCTGACAGGGCCCGACAGGGCCCGACACAGCCCGACAGAGCCCGACAGGGCCCGACAGAGCCCGACAGGGCCTAGTAGAGCCCATTAGAGCCCGACAGAGCCCAGTAGAGCCCGACAGAGCCCGACAGAGCCCGACAGAGCCCGACAGAGCCCGACAGGGCCCGACAGGGCCCGACAGAGCCCAGTAGAGCCCGACAGAGCCCGACAGAGCCCGACAGGGCCCGACAGAGCCCGACAGAGCCCGACAGAACCCGACAGAGCCCGACAGGGCCCGACAGGGCGCGACAGAGCCCGACAGGGCCCAACAGAGCCCAACAAAGCCCGACAGGGCCCAGTAGAGCCCGACAGAGCCCGACAGAGCCCGAGAGAGCCCGACAGAGCCCGACAGGGCCCGACAGGGAACAGTAGAGCCCAGTAGAGCCCGACAGAGCCCGACAGAGCCCGACAGAGCCCGACAGAACCCGACAGAGCCCGACAGAGCCCGACAGGGCCCGACACGGCCCGACAGAGCCCGACAGAGCCCGACAGAGCCTACTAGAGCCCGACAGAGCCCGACAGAGCCCGACAGGGCCCGACAGGGCCCGACAGAGCCCAGTAGAGCCCGACAGAGCCCGACAGGGAACAGTAGAGCCCAGTAGAGCCCAACAGAGCCCGACAGAGCCCGACAGAGCCCGACAGAGCCCGACAGGGCCCGACAGAGCCCGACAGGGCCCAGTAGAGCCCGACAGAGCCCGACAGAGCCCGACAGAGCCCGACAAATCCCGACAGGGCCCGACACAGCCCGACAGAGCCCGACAGGGCCCGACAGAGCCCGACAGAGCCCGACAGGGCCCGACAGGGCCCAGTAGAGCCCGACAGAGCCCGACAGAGCCCGACAGGGCCCGACAGAGCCCGACAGAGCCCAGTAGAGCTCGACAGAGCCCGACAGAGCCCAACAGGGCCCGACAGAGCCCGACAGGGCCCAGTAGAGCCCGACAGAGCCCGACAGAGCCCGACAGGGCCCGACAGGGTCCGACAGAGCCCGACAGAGCCCGACAGGGCCCGACAGGGCCCGACAGAGCCCGACAGAGACCAGTAGAGCCCGACAGAGCCCGACAGAGCCCGACAGAGCCCGACAGAGCCCGACAAAGCCCGACAGGGCCCGACACAGCCCGACAGAGCCCGACAGGGCCCGACAGAGCCCGACAGAGCCCGACAGGGCCCGACAGGGCCCAGTAGAGCCCGACAGAGCCCGACAGAGCCCGACAGGGCCCGACAGAGCCCGACAGAGCCCAGTAGAGCTCGACAGAGCCCGACAGAGCCCAACAGGGCCCGACAGAGCCCGACAGGGCCCAGTAGAGCCCGACAGAGCCCGACAGAGCCCGACAGGGCCCGACAGGGTCCGACAGAGCCCGACAGAGCCCGACAGGGCCCGACAGGGCCCGACAGAGCCCGACAGAGACCAGTAGAGCCCGACAGAGCCCGAAAGAGCCCGACAGAGCCCGACAGGGCCCGACAGAGCCCGAGAGAGCCCAGTAGAGCCCGACAGAGCCCGACAGGGCCCGACCGAGCCCGACAGAGCACAGTAGAGCCCGACAGAGCCCAGTAGAGCCCGACAGAGCCCGACAGAGCCCAACAGGGCCCAGTAGAGCCCAGTAGAACCCGACAGAGCCCAGTAGAGCCCGACAGAGCCCGACAGAGCCCGACAGAGCCCGACAGGGCCCGACAGGGCCCGACAGGGCCCGACAGGGCCCGACAGGGCCCGACAGAGCCCGACAGAACCCGACAGAGCCCAGTAGAGCCTGACAGAGCCCGACAGAGCTCGACAGGGCCCGACAGAGCCCGACAGAGCCCGACAGATCCCGACAGAGACCGACAGGGCCCGACAGGGCCCGACAGGGCCCGACAGAGCCCAGTAGAGCCCGACAGAGCCCGACAGAGCCCGACAGAGCCCGACAGGGCCCAGTAGAGCCCGACAGAGGCCGACAGAGCCCGACAGAGCCCGACAGGGCCCGACAGAGCCCGACAGAGCCCGACAGGGCCCAATAGAGCCTCACAGAGCCCGACAGAGCTCGACAGAGCCCGACAAAGCCCGACAGGGCCCGACAGGGCCCGACAGAGCCCGACAGGGCCCGAAAGAGCCCGACAGTGCCCGATAGAGCCCGACAGGGCCCAGTAGAGCCTGACAGAGCCCGACAGAGCCCGACAGAGTCCGACAGGGCCCGACAGAGCCCGACAGGGCCCGACAGGGCCCGACAGGGCCCAGTAGAGCCCGACAGAGCCCGACAGATCCCGACAGGGCCCGACAGAGCCCGACAGGGCCCGACAGGGCCCGACAGGGCCCGACAGTTCCCAGTAGAGCCCGACAGAGCCCGACAGGGCCTGACAGAGCCCGACAGAGCCCGACAGAGCCCGACAGGGCCCGACAGGGCCCGACAGAGCCCGACGGAGCCCAGTAGAGCCCGACGGAGCCCGACAGGGCCCGACAGGGCCCGACAGAGCCCGACAGAGCCCGACAGGGCCCGACAGAGCCCGACAGAGCCCGACAGAGCCCAGTAGAGCCCGACAGAGCCCGACAGGGCCCGACAGAGCCCGACAGGGCCCGACAGAGCCCGACAGAGCCCAGTAGAGCGCGACAGGGCCCAACAGAGCCCGACAGAGCCCGACAGAGCCCAGTAGAGCCCGACAGAGCCCGACAGAGCCCGACAGGGCCCGACAGGGCGCAGTAGAGCCCGACAGAGCCCGACAGAGCCCGACAGGGCCCTACAGGGCCCGACAGAGCCCGACAGAGCCCAGTAGAGCCCGACAGAGCCCGACAGAGCCCGACAGAGCCCGACAGAGCCCGACAGAGCCCAGTAGAGCCCGACAGGGCCCGACAGAGCCCGACAGAGCCCGACAGAGCCCGACAGAGCCCGACAGGGCCCGACAGGGCCCGACAGAGCCCGACAGGGCCCGACAGAGCCCGACAGAGCACAGTAGAGCCCGACAGAGCCCGACAGACACCAACAGAGCCTGACAGGGCCCGACAGGGCCCGACACAGCCCGACAGAGCCCGACAGGGCCCGACAGAGCCCGACAGAGCCCGACAGAGCCCGACAGGGCCTAGTAGAGCCCAGTAGAGCCCGACAGAGCCCAGTAGAGCCCGACAGAGCCCGACAGATCCCGACAGGGCCCGACAGGGCCCGACAGAGCCCGACAGGGCCCGACAGGGCCCGACAGTTCCCAGTAGAGCCCGACAGAGCCCGACAGAGCCCGACAGAGCCCGACAGGGCCCGACAGGGCCCGACAGAGCCCGACGGAGCCCAGTAGAGCCCGACAGAGCCCGACAGGGCCCGACAGAGCCCGACAGGGCCCGACAGGGCCCGACAGAGCCCGACAGAGCCCGACAGGGCCCGACAGAGCCCGACAGAGCCCGACAGAGACCAGTAGAGCCCGACAGAGCCCGACAGGGCCCGACAGAGCCCGACAGGGCCCGAAAGAGCCCGACAGAGCCCAGTAGAGCGCGACAGGGCCCGACAGAGCCCGACAGAGCCCGACAGAGCCCAGTAGAGCCCAGTAGAGCCCGACAGAGCCCGACAGAGCCCGACAGGGCCCGACAGGGCGCAGTAGAGCCCGACAGAGCCCGACAGAGCCCGACAGGGCCCTACAGGGCCCGACAGAGCCCGACAGAGCCCGACAGAGCCCAGTAGAGTCCGACAGAGCCCGACAGAGCCCGACAGAGCCCGACAGGGCCCGACAGAGCCCGACAGAGCCCAGTAGAGCCCGACAGGGCCCGACAGAGCCCAGTAGAGCCCGACAGAGCCCGACAGAGCCCGACAGAGCCCGACAGGGCCCGACAGAGCCCGACAGAGCACAGTAGAGCCCGACAGAGCCCGACAGAGCCCGACAGACACCAACAGAGCCTGACAGGGCCCGACAGGGCCCGACACAGCCCGACAGAGCCCGACAGGGCCCGACAGAGCCCGACAGAGCCCGACAGAGCCCGACAGGGCCTAGTAGAGCCCAGTAGAGCCCGACAGAGCCCAGTAGAGCCCGACAGAGCCCGACAGAGCCCGACAGAGCCCGACAGGGCCCTACAGAGCCCGACAGAGCCCGACAGAGCCCGACAGGGCCCGACAGAGCCCGACAGAACCCGACAGAGCCCGACAGGGCCCGACAGGGCCCGACAGGGCCCGACAGAGCCCGACAGAGCCCGACAGAGCCCGACAGGGCCCAGTAGAGCCGACAGAGCCCGACAGAGCCCGAGAGAGCCCGACAGAGCCCGACAGGGCCCGACAGGGAACAGTAGAGCCCAGTAGAGCACGACAGAGCCCGACAGAGCCCGACAGAGGCCGACAGAACCCGACAGAGCCCGACAGAGCCCGACAGGGCCCGACAGGGCCCGACAGAGCCCGACAGAGCCCGACAGAGCCCACTAGAGCCCGACAGAGCCCGACAGAGCCCGACAGGGCCCGACAGGGCCCGACAGGGCCCGACAGAGCCCGACAGGGAACAGTAGAGCCCAGTAGAGCCCGACAGAGCCCGACAGAGCCCGACAGAGCCCGACAGAGCCCGACAGAGCCTGACAGGGCCCGACAGGGCCCGACACGGCCCGACAGAGCCCGACAGGGCCCGACAGAGCCCGACAGGGCCTAGTAGAGCCCAGTAGAGCCCGACAGAGCCCAGTAGAGCCCGACAGAGCCCGACAGAGCCCGACAGAGCCCGACAGGTCCCGACAGGGCCCAGTAGAGCCCGACAGAGCCCGACAGAGCCCGACAGAGCCCGACAGGGCCCGACAGAGCCCGACAGAGCCCGACAGAACCCGACAGAGCCCGACAGGGCCCGACAGGGCCCGACAGAGCCCGACAGAGCCCAACAGAGCCCGACAGAGCCCGACAGAGCCCACTAGAGCCCGACAGAGCCCGACAGAGCCCGACAGAGCCTGACAGAGCCCGACAGGGCCCGACAGGGAACAGTAGAGCCCAGTAGAGCCCGACAGAGCCCAACAGAGCCCGACAGAGCCCGACAGAACCCGACAGAGCCCGACAGAGCCCGACAGGGCCCGACAGGGCCCGACAGGGCCCGACAGAGCCCACTAGAGCCCAACAGAGCCCGACAGGGCCCGACAGGGCCCGACAGAGCCCGACAGAGCCCGACAGAGCCCGACAGGGCCCGACAGGGCCCGACAGGGAACAGTAGAGCCCGACAGAGCCCGACAGAGCCCGACAGAGCTCGACAGAGCCCGACAAAGCCCGACAGGGCCCGACAGGGCCCGACAGAGCCCGACAGGGCCCGAAAGAGCCCGACAGTGCCCGATAGAGCCCGACAGGGCCCAGTAGAGCCTGACAGAGCCCGACAGAGCCCGACAGAGCCCGACAGGGCCCGACAGAGCCCGACAGGGCCCGACAAGGCCCGACAGAGCCCAGTAGAGCCCGACAGAGCCTGACAGATCCCGACAGGGCCCGACAGGGCCCGACAGAGCCCGACAGGGCCCGACAGGGCCCGACAGTTCCCAATAGAGCCCGACAGAGCCCGACAGGGCCCGACAGAGCCCGACAGAGCCCGACAGAGCCCGACAGGGCCCGACAGGGCCCGACAGAGCCCGACGGAGCCCAGTAGAGCCCGACAGAGCCCGACAGGGCCCGACAGAGCCCGACAGGGCCCGACAGAGCCCGACAGAGCCCGACAGAGCGCGACAGGGCCCGACAGAGCCCGACAGAGCCCGACAGAGCCCAGTAGAGCCCGACAGAGCCCGACAGGGCCCGACAGAGCCCGACAGAGCACAGTAGAGCCCGACAGAGCCCGACAGACACCAACAGAGCCTGACAGGGCCCGACAGGGCCCGACACAGCCCGACAGAGCCCGACAGGGCCCGACAGAGCCCGACAGAGCCCGACAGAGCCCGACAGGGCCTAGTAGAGCCCAGTAGAGCCCGACAGAGCCCAGTAGAGCCCGACAGAGCCCGACAGATCCCGACAGGGCCCGACAGGGCCCTGCAGAGCCCGACAGGGCCCGACAGGGCCCGACAGTTCCCAGTAGAGCCCGACAGAGCCCGACAGAGCCCGACAGAGCCCGACGGAGCCCAGTAGAGCCCGACAGAGCCCGACAGGGCCCGACAGAGCCCGACAGGGCCCGACAGGGCCCGACAGAGCCCGACAGAGCCCGACAGGGCCCGACAGAGCCCGACAGAGCCCGACAGAGACCAGTAGAGCCCGACAGAGCCCGACAGGGCCCGACAGGGCCCGACAGAGCCCGACAGGGCCCGACAGAGCCCGACAGAGCCCAGTAGAGCCCGACAGAGCCCGACAGAGCCCGACAGAGCCCGACAGAGCCCGACAGAGCCCAGTAGAGCCCGACAGAGCCCGACAGAGCCCGACAGGGCCCGACAGGGCGCAGTAGAGCCCGACAGAGCCCGACAGAGCCCGACAGGGCCCTACAGGGCCCGACAGAGCCCGACAGAGCCCAGTAGAGTCCGACAGAGCCCGACAGAGCCCGACAGGGCCCGACAGAGCCCGACAGAGCCCAGTAGAGCCCGACAGAGCCCGACAGGCCCGACAGAGCCCGACAGAGCCCGACAGAGCCCGACAGAGCCCGACAGGGCCCGACAGAGCCCGACAGAGCACAGTAGAGCCCGACAGAGCCCGACAGAGCCCGACAGACACCAACAGAGCCTGACAGGGCCCGACAGGGCCCGACACAGCCCGACAGAGCCCGACCAGGGCCCGAAAGAGCCCGACAGAGCCCGACAGAGCCCGACAGGGCCTAGTAGAGCCCAGTAGAGCCCGACAGAGCCCAGTAGAGCCCGACAGAGCCCGACAGAGCCCGACAGAGCCCGACAGGGCCCGACAGAGCCCGACAGAGCCCGACAGAGCCCGACAGGGCCCGACAGAGCCCGACAGAGCCCGACAGAACCCGACAGAGCCCGACAGAGCCCGACAGGGCCCGACAGAGCCCGACAGAGCCCGACAGAGCCCGACAGGGCCCAGTAGAGCCCGACAGAGCCCGACAGAGCCCAAGAGAGCCCGACAGAGCCCGACAGGGCCCGACAGGGAACAGTAGAGCCCAGTAGAGCCCGACAGAGCCCGACAGAGCCCGACAGAGGCCGACAGAACCCGACAGAGCCCGACAGAGCCCGACAGGGCCCGACAGGGCCCGACAGGGCCCGACAGAGCCCGACAGAGCCCACTAGACCCCGACAGAGCCCGACAGAGCCCGACAGGGCCCGACAGGGCCCGACAGGGCCCGACAGAGCCCGACAGGGAACAGTAGAGCCCAGTAGAGCCCGACAGAGCCCGACAGAGCCCGACAGAGCCCGACAGAGCCCGACAGAGCCTGACAGGGCCCGACAGGGCCCGACACGGCCCGACAGAGCCCGACAGGGCCCGACAGAGCCCGACAGGGCCCGACAGAGACCGACAGGGCCTAGTAGAGCCCAGTAGAGCCCGACAGAGCCCAGTAGAGCCCGACAGAGCCCGACAGAGCCCGACAGAGCCCGACAGGTCCCGACAGGGCCCGACAGGGCCCAGTAGAGCCCGACAGAGCCCGACAGAGCCCGACAGAGCCCGACAGGGCCCGACAGACCCCGACAGAGCCCGACAGGGCCCGACAGAGCCCGACAGAGCCCAACAGAGCCCGACAGAGCCCGACAGAGCCCACTAGAGCCCGACAGAGCCCGACAGAGCCCGAGAGAGCCTGACAGAGCCCGACAGGGCCCGACAGGGAACAGTAGAGCCCAGTAGAGCCCGACAGAGCCCGACAGAGCCCGACAGAACCCGACAGAGCCCGACAGAGCCCGACAGGGCCCGAGAGGGCCCGACAGAGCCCGACAGAGCCCACTAGAGCCCGACAGAGCCCGACAGGGCCCGACAGGGCCCGACAGAGCCCGACAGAGCCCGACAGGGCCCGACAGGGCCCGACAGGGAACAGTAGAGCCCGACAGAGCCCGACAGAGCCCGACAGAGCTCGACAGAGCCCGACAAAGCCCGACAGGGCCCGACAGGGCCCGACAGAGCCCGACAGGGCCCAGTAGAGCCCGACAGTGCCCGATAGAGCCCGACAGGGCCCAGTAGAGCCTGACAGAGCCCGACAGAGCCCGACAGAGCCCGACAGGGCCCGACAGGGCCCGACAGGGCCCGACAAGGCCCGACAGAGCCCAGTAGAGCCCGACAGAGCCCGACAGATCCCGACAGGGCCCGACAGGGCCCGACAGAGCCCGACAGGGCCCGACAGGGCCCGACAGTTCCCAGTAGAGCCCGACAGAGCCCGACAGGGCCCGACAGAGCCGACAGGGCCCGACAGGGCCCGACAGAGCCCGACGGAGCCCAGTAGAGCCCGACAGAGCCCGACAGGGCCCGACAGAGCCCGACAGGGTCCGACAGAGCCCGACAGAGCGCGACAGGGCCCGACAGAGCCCGACAGAGCCCGACAGAGCCCAGTAGAGCCCGACAGAGCCCGACAGAGCCCGACAGGGCCCGACAGGGCGCAGTAGAGCCCGACAGAGCCCGACAGAGCCCGACAGGGCCCTACAGGGCCCGACAGAGCCCGACAGAGCCCAGTAGAGCCCGACAGAGCCCGACAGAGCCCGACAGGGCCCGACAGGGCCCGACAGAGCCCGACAGAGCCCAGTAGAGCCCGACAGGGCCCGACAGAGCCCGACAGAGCCCGACAGAGCCCGACAGAGCCCGACAGGGCCCGACAGAGCCTGACAGAGCACAGTAGAGCCCGACAGAGCCCGACAGAGCCCGACAGAGCCGACAGACACCAACAGAGCCTGACAGGGCCCGACAGGGCCCGACACAGCCCGACAGAGCCCGACAGGGCCCGACAGAGCCCGACAGGCCCGACAGAGCCCGACAGAGCCCGACAGGGCCTAGTAGAGCCCAGTAGAGCCCGACAGAGCCCAGTAGAGCCCGACAGAGCCCGACAGATCCCGACAGGGCCCGACAGGCCCGACAGAGCCCGACATGGCCCGACAGGGCCCGACAGTTCCCAGTAGAGCCCGACAGAGCCCGACAGGGCCCGACAGAGCCCGACAGAGCCCGACAGGGCCCGACAGAGCCCGACAGAGCCCGACAGAGCCCGACAGGGCCCAGTAGAGCCCGACAGAACCCGACAGAGCCCGACAGGGCCCGACAGGGCCCGACAGAGCCCGACAGAGCCCAACAGAGCCCGACAGAGCCCGACAGGGCCCAGTAGAGCCCGAGAGAGCCCAGTAGAGCCCGAGAGAGCCCGACAGAGCCCGACAGGGCCCGACAGGGAACAGTAGAGCCCAGTAGAGCCCGACAGAGCCCGACAGAGCCCGACAGAGGCCGACAGAACCCGACAGAGCCCGACAGAGCCCGACAGGGCCCGACAGGGCCCGACAGAGCCCGACAGAGCCCGACAGAGCCCGACAGAGCCGACAGAGCCCGACAGGGCCCGACAGGGCCCGACAGGGCCCGACAGGGAACAGTAGAGCCCAGTAGAGCCCGACAGAGCCCGACAGAGCCCGACAGAGCCCGACAGAGCCCGACAGACCCTGACAGGGCCCGACAGGGCCCGACACGGCCCGACAGAGCCCGACAGGGCCCAACAGAGCCCGACAGAGCCCGACAGAGCCCGACAGGGCCTAGTAGAGCCCAGTAGAGCCCGACAGAGCCCAGTAGAGCCCGACAGAGCCCGACAGAGCCCGACAGAGCCCGACAGGTCCCGACAGGGCCCGACAGAGCCCAGTAGAGCCCGACAGAGCCCGACAGAGCCCGACAGAGCCCGATAGGGCCCGACAGAGCCCGACAGAGCCCGACAGAGCCCGACAGGGCCCGACAGGGCTCGACAGAGCCCGA
The DNA here is from genome assembly GCF_036013445.1 of Caloenas nicobarica. Taxonomy (NCBI): domain Eukaryota; kingdom Metazoa; phylum Chordata; class Aves; order Columbiformes; family Columbidae; genus Caloenas; species Caloenas nicobarica. The sequence continues at coordinate 43,607 of NW_027017044.1, forward strand.
CAGAGCCCAACAGAGCCCGACAGAGCCCGACAGGGCCCAGTAGAGCCCGACAGAGCCCGACAGAGCCCGAGAGAGCCTGACAGAGCCCGACAGGGCCCGACAGGGAACAGTAGAGCGCAGTAGAGCCCGACAGAGCCCGACAGAGCCCGACAGAGCCCGACAGAACCCGACAGAGCCCGACAGAGCCCGACAGGGCCCGACAGGGCCCGACAGGGCCCGACAGAGCCCGACAGAGCCCACTAGAGCCCGACAGAGCCCGACAGGGCCCGACAGGGCCCAGTAGAGCCCAGTAGAACCCGACAGAGCCCAGTAGAGCCCGACAGAGCCCGACAGGGCCCGACAGGGCCCGACAGGGCCCGACAGGGCCCGACAGAGCCCGACAGAGCCCGACAGAACCCGACAGAGCCCGACAGAGCCCAGTAGAGCCAGACAGAGCCCGACAGAGCCCGACAGAGCCCGACAGGTTCCGACAGAGCCCGACAGAGCCCGACAGGGCCCGACAGAGCCCGACAGAGCCCGACAGAGCCCGACAGAGCCCGACAGAGCCCGACAGAGCCCGACAGGGCCCGACAGGGCCCGACAGAGCCCGACAGAGCCCGACAGAGCCCAACAGAGCCCGACAGGGCCCAGTAGAGCCCGAGAGAGCCCAGTAGAGCCCGAGAGAGCCCGACAGAGCCCGAAAGGGCCCGACAGGGAACAGTAGAGCCCAGTAGAGCCCGACAGAGCCCGACAGAGCCCGACAGAGGCCGACAGAACCCGACAGAGCCCGACAGAGCCCGACAGGGCCCGACAGGGCCCGACAGAGCCCGACAGAGCCCGACAGAGCCCACTAGAGCCCGACAGAGCCCGACAGAGCCCGACAGAGCCCGACAGGGCCCGACAGGGCCCGACAGGGCCCGACAGGGAACAGTAGAGCCCAGTAGAGCCCGACAGAGCCCGACAGAGCCCGACAGAGCCCGACAGAGCCCGACAGACCCTGACAGGGCCCGACAGGGCCCGACACGGCCCGACAGAGCCCGACAGGGCCCGACAGAGCCCGACAGAGCCCGACAGAGCCCGACAGGGCCTAGTAGAGCCCAGTAGAGCCCGACAGAGCCCAGTAGAGCCCGACAGAGCCCGACAGAGCCCGACAGAGCCCGACAGGTCCCGACAGGGCCCGACAGAGCCCAGTAGAGCCCGACAGAGCCCGACAGAGCCCGACAGAGCCCGATAGGGCCCGACAGAGCCCGACAGAGCCCGACAGAGCCCGACAGGGCCCGACAGGGCTCGACAGAGCCCGACAGAGCCCAACAGAGCCCGACAGAGCCCGACAGGGCCCAGTAGAGCCCGACAGAGCCCGACAGAGCCCGAGAGAGCCTGACAGAGCCCGACAGGGCCCGACAGGGAACAGTAGAGCGCAGTAGAGCCCGACAGAGCCCGACAGAGCCCGACAGAGCCCGACAGAACCCGACAGAGCCCGACAGAGCCCGACAGGGCCCGACAGGGCCCGACAGGGCCCGACAGAGCCCGACAGAGCCCACTAGAGCCCGACAGAGCCCGACAGGGCCCGACAGGGCCCGACAGAGCCCGACAGAGCCCGACAGAGCCCGACAGGGCCCGACAGGGCCCGACAGGGAAGAGTAGAGCCCGACAGAGCCCGACAGAGCCCGACAGAGCCCGACAGAGCCCGACAGGCCCGACAGAGCCCGACAGAGCCCGACAGGGCCCAGTAGAGCCCGACAGAGCCCGACAGAGCCCGACAGAGCCCGACAAAGCCCGACAGGGCCCGACAGAGCCCGACAGAGCCCGACAGGGCCCGACAGAGCCCGACAGGGCCCGACAGAGCCCGACAGAGCCCGACAGGGCCCAGTAGAGCCCGACAGAGCCCGACAGAGCCCGACAGGGCCCGACAGAGCCCGACAGAGCCCAGTAGAGCTCGACAGAGCCCGACAGAGCCCAACAGGGCCCGACAGAGCCCGACAGGGCCCAGTAGAGCCCGACAGAGCCCGACAGAGCCCGATAGGGCCCGACAGGGCCCGACAGGGCCCGACAGAGACCAGTAGAGCCCGACAGAGCCCGAAAGAGCCCGACAGAGCCCGACAGGGCCCGACAGAGCCCGAGAGAGCCCAGTAGAGCCCGACAGAGCCCGACAGGGCCTGACCGAGCCCGACAGAACACAGTAGAGCCCGACAGAGCCCAGTAGAGCCCGACAGAGACCGACAGAGCCCGACAGGGCCCAGTAGAGCCCAGTAGAACCCGACAGAGCCCAGTAGAGCCCGACAGAGCCCGACAGGGCCCGACAGGGCCCGACAGGGCCCGACAGGGCCCGACAGGCCCGACAGAGCCCGACAGAGCCCGACAGAACCCGACAGAGCCCGACAGAGCCCAGTAGAGCCAGACAGAGCCCGACAGAGCCCGACAGAGCTCGACAGGGCCCGACAGAGCCCGACAGAGCCCGACAGATCCCGACAGAGACCGACAGGGCCCGACAGGGCCCGACAGGGCCCGACAGAGGCCAGTAGAGCCCGACAGAGCCCGACAGAGCCCGACAGAGCCCGACAGGGCCCAGTAGAGCCCGACAGAGCCCGACAGAGCCCGACAGAGCCCGACAGAGCCCGACAGGGCCCGACAGGGCCCGACAGAGTCCGACAGAACCCGACAGAGCCCGACAAGGCCCGACAGGGCCC
>NW_027017045.1:0-45615 GCF_036013445.1 Caloenas nicobarica
GGCTCTGTCGGGCTCTGTCGGGCCCTGTCGGGCTCTGTCGGGCCCTGTCGGGCTCTGTCGGGCTCTGTCGGGCTCTGTCGGGCTCTAATGTTCCCTGTCGGGCCCTGTCGGGCTCTGTCGGGCCCTGTCGGGCCCTGTCGGGCTCTGTCGGGCTCTGTCGGGCCCTGTCGGGCTCTGTCGGGCTCTGTCGGGCTCTGTCGGGCTCTACTGGGCTCTGTCGGGCTCTGTCGGGTTCTGTCGGGCTCTGTCGGTCCCTGTCGGGCCCTGTTGGGCCCTGTCGGGCTCTGTCGGGCTCTGTCGGGTTCTGTCGGGCCCTGTCGGGCTCTGTCGGGCTCTGTCGGGCTCTACTGGTCTCTACTGTTCCCTGTCGGGCCCTGTCGGGCTCTGTCAGGCTCTGTCGGGCTCTGTCGGGCTCTGTCGGGCTCTACTGGGCCCTGTCGGGCTCTGTCGGGCTCTGTTGGGCTCTGTCGGGCTCTGTCGGGCTCTGTCGGGCTCTGTCGGGTTCTGTCGGGCTCTGTCGGGCTCTGTCGGGCTCTGTCGGGCTCTACTGGGCTCTACTATGCCCTGTCGGGCTCTGTCGGGCCCTGTCGGGCCCTGTCGGGCCCTGTCGGGCTCTGTCGGGCTCTGTCGGGCTCTGTCGGGCTCTACCGGGCCTGTCGGGCTCTGTCGGGCTCTGTCGGGCTCTGTCGGGCTCTGTCGGGCTCTGTCGGGCTCTACTGGGCTCTGTCGGGCCCTGTCGGGCTCTGTCGGGCTCTGTCGGGCTCTGTCGGGCTCTATTGGGCTCTGTCGGCTCTGTCGGGCTCTGTCGGGTTCTGTCGGGCTCTGTCGGGCTCTGTCGGGCTCTGTCGGGCTCTACTGGGCTCTACTATGCCCTGTCGGGCTCTGTCGGGCCCTGTCGGGCTCTGTCGGGCCCTGTCGGGCCCTGTTGGGCTTTGTCGGGCTCTGTCGGGCCCTGTCGGGCCCTGTCGGGCTCTGTCGGGCTCTGTCGGGCCCTGTCGGGCCCTGTCGAGCTCTGTCGGGCTCTGTCGGGCTCTGTCGGGCTCTACTGGGCTCTGTCGGGCCCTGTCGGGCTCTGTCGGGCTCTGTCGGGCTCTGTCGGGCTCTATTGGGCTCTGTCGGGTTCTACTGGGCTCTACTGGGCCCTGTCGGGCTCTGTCGAGCTCTGTCGGGCTCTGTCGGGCTCTGTCGGGCTCTACTGGGCTCTGTCGGGTTCTGTCGGGCCCTGTCGGGCTCTGTCGGGCTCTGTCGGGCTCTACTGGTCTCTGTCGGGCTCAGTCGGGCCCTGTCGGGCCCTGTCGGGCTCTGTCGGGCTCTGTCGGACCCTGTCGGGCCCTGTCGGGCCCTGTCGGGCTCTGTCGGGCTCTGTCGGGCTCTACTGGGCCCTGTCGGGCCCTGTCGGGCCCTGTCGGGCTCTGTCGGGCTCTGTCGAGCTCTACTGGGCTCTGTCGGGCTCTGTCGGGCTCTGTCGGGCCCTGTCGGGCTCTGTCGGGCTCTGTCGGGCTCTACTGGGCCCTGTCGGGCCCTGTCGGGCCCTGTCGGGCTCTGTCGGGCTCTACTGGGCCCTGTCGGGCCCTGTCGGGCCCTGTCGGGCTCTGTCGGGCTCTGTCGGGCTCTACTGGGCTCTACTGTTCCCTGTCGGGCCCTGTCGGCCCTGTCGGGCCCTGTCGGGCCCTGTCGGGCTCTGTCGGGCTCTGTCGGGCCCTGTCGGGCCGTGTCGGGCTCTGTCGGGCTCTGTCGGGCTCTGTTGGGCTCTACTGGGCTCTGTCGGTTCTGTCGGGCTCTGTCGGGCTCTGTCGGGCTCTGTCGGGCCCTGTCGGGCTCTGTCGGGCTCTGTCAGGTTCTGTCGGGCCCTGTCGGGCTCTGTCGGGCTCTGTCGGGCTCTGTCGGGCTCTACTGGGCTCTACTGTTCCCTGTCGGGCCCTGTCGGGCTCTGTCAGGCTCTGTCGGGCTCTGTCGGGCTCTGTCGGCCTCTACGGGGTCCTGTCGGGCTCTGTCGGGCTCTGTCGGGCTCTGTCGGGCCCTGTCGGGCCCTGTCGGGCCCTGTCGGGCTCTGTCGGGTTCTGTCGGGCTCTGTCGGGCTCTGTCGGGCCCTGTCGGGCTCTGTCGGGCCCTGTCGGGCTCTGTCGGGCTCTGTCGGGCTCTGTCGGGCCCTGTCGGGCTCTGTCGGGCTCTGTCGGGCTCTGTCGGGCTCTACTGGGCTCTGTCGGGCCTGTCGGGCTCTGTCGGGCTCTGTCGGGCTCTGTCGGGCTCTGTCGGGCTCTGTCGGGTTCTACTGTGCTCTACTGGGCCCTGTCGGGCTCTGTCGAGCTCTGTCGGGCTCTGTCGGGCTCTGTCGGGCTCTACTGGGCTCTGTCGGGTTCTGTCGGGCCCTGTCGGGCTCTGTCGGGCTCTGTCGGGCTCTACTGGTCTCTGTCGGGCTCAGTCGGGCCCTGTCGGGCCCTGTCGGGCTCTGTCGGGCTCTGTCGGACCCTGTCGGGCCCTGTCGGGCCCTGTCGGGCTCTGTCGGGCTCTGTCGGGCTCTACTGGGCCCTGTCGGGCCCTGTCGGGCCCCTGTCGGGCCCTGTCGGGCTCTGTCGGGCTCTACTGGGCTCTACTGGGATCTGTCGGGCTCTGTCGGGCTCTGTCGGGCCCTGTCGGGCTCTGTCGGGCTCTGTCGGGCTCTACTGGGCCCTGTCGGGCCCTGTCGGGCTCTGTCGGGCTCTACTGGGCCCTGTCGGGCCCTGTCGGGCCCTGTCGGGCTCTGTCGGGCTCTGTCGGGCTCTACTGGGCTCTACTGTTCCCTGTCGGGCCCTGTCGGCCCTGTCGGGCTCTGTCGGGCCCTGTCGGGCTCTGTCGGGCTCTGTCGGGCCCTGTCGGGCCGTGTCGGGCTCTGTCGGGCTCTGTCGGGCTCTGTTGGGCTCTACTGGGCTCTGTCGGGTTCTGTCGGGCTCTGTCGGGCTCTGTCGGGCCCTGTCGGGCCCTGTCGGGCTCTGTCGGGCTCTGTCAGGTTCTGTCGGGCCCTGTCGGGCTCTGTCGGGCTCTGTCGGGCTCTGTCGGGCTCTACTGGGCTCTACTGTTCCCTGTCGGGCCCTGTCGGGCTCTGTCAGGCTCTGTCGGGCTCTGTCGGGCTCTGTCGGGCTCTACGGGGTTCTGTCGGGCTCTGTCGGGCTCTGTCGGGCTCTGTCGGGCCCTGTCGGGCCCTGTCGGGCCCTGTCGGGCTCTGTCGGGTTCTGTCGGGCTCTGTCGGGCCCTGTCGGGCCCTGTCGGGCCCTGTCGGGCCCTGTCGGGCTCTGTCGGGCTCTGTCGGGCTCTGTCGGGCCCTGTCGGGCTCTGTCGGGCTCTGTCGGGCTCTGTCGGGCTCTACTGGGCCCTGTCGGGCCCTGTCGGGCTCTGTCGGGCTCTGTCGGGCTCTGTCGGGCTCTACTGGGCTCTACTGTTCCCTGTCGGGCCCTGTCGGGCCCTGTCGGGCTCTGTCGGGCCCTGTCGGGCTCTGTCGGGCTCTGTCGGGCTCTGTCGGGCCCTGTCGGGCTCTGTCGGGCTCTGTCGGGCTCTGTCGGGCTCTGTCGGGCCCTGTCGGGCTCTGTCGGGCCTGTCACGCTCTGTCGGGCTCTGTCGGGCTCTGTCGGGCTCGACTGGGCTCTGTCGGGCTCTGTCGGGCCCTGTCGGGCTCTTTCGGGCTCTGTCGGGCTCTGTCGGGCTCTACTGGGCTCTGTCGGGCTCTACTGGGCTCTGTCGGGCTCTGTCGGGCCCTGTAGGGCCCTGTCGGGCTCTGTCGGGCTCTGTCGGGCTCTACTGCGCCCTGTCGGGCCCTGTCGGGCTCTGTCGGGCTCTGTCGGGCTCTACTGGGCTCTGTCGGGCTCTACTGGGCTCTGTCGGGCTCTGTCGGGCTCTGTCGGGCTCTGTCGGGCTCTGTCGGGCCCTGTCGGGCTCTGTCGGGCTCTGTCGGGCTCTACTGGGCCCTGTCGGGCTCTGTCGGGCTCTGTCGGGCCCTGTCGGGCCCTGTCGGGCTCTGTCGGGCTCTGTCGGGCCCTGTCGGGCCCTGTCGGGCTCTGTCGGGCTCTGTCGGGCTCTGTCGGGCCCTGTCGGGCTCTGTCGGGCTCTACTGGGCCCTGTCGGGCCCTGTCGGGCCCTGTTCGGGCTCTGTCGGGCTCTGTCGGGCCCTGTCGGGCTCTGTCGGGCTCTGTCGAGCTCTACTGGGCCCTGTCGGGCTCTGTCGGGCCCTGTCGGGCTCTGTCGGGCTCTGTCGGGCTCTGGCGGGCTCTGTCGGGCTCTACCGGGCCCTGTCGGGCCCTGTCGGGCTCTGTCGGGCTCGGTTGGGCTCTGTCGGGCTCTGTCGGGCCCTGTCGGGCTCTGTCGGGCCCTGTCGGGCTCTGTCGGGCTCTGTCGGGCTCTGGCGGGCTCTGTCGGGCTCTACCGGGCCCTGTCGGGCCCTGTCGGGCCCTGTCGGGCTCTGTCGGGCTCTGGCGGGCTCTGGCGGGCTCTGTCGGGCTCTACCGGGCCCTGTCGGGCCCTGTCGGGCTCTGTCGGGCTCTGTCGGGCTCTGTCGGGCCCAGTCGGGCTCTGTCGGGCCGTGTCGGGCCCTGTCGGGCTTTGTCGGGCTCTGTCGGGCTCTGTCGGGCTCTGTCGGGCTCTACTGGGCCCTGTCGGACTCTGTTTGGATCTGTCGGGCCCTGTCGGGCTCTGTCGGGCCCTGTCGGGCTCTGTCGGGCTCTGTCGGGCTCTGTCGGGCTCTACTGGTCCCTGTCGGGCTCTGTCGGGCTCTGTTGGGCTCTGTCGGGCTCTACTGGGCTCTGTCGGGCTCTGTCGGGCTCTGTCGGGCTCTACTGGGCCCTGTCGGGCTCTGTCGGGCTCTGTCGGGCTCTGTCGGGTTCTGTCGGGCTCTGTCGTTCTCTGTCGGTCTCTGTCGGGCCCTGTCGGGCCCTGTCGGGCTCTGTCGGGCCCTGTCGGGCCCTGTCGATCTCTGTCGGGCTCTGTCGGGCTCTGTCGGGCTCTACTGGGCTCTGTCGGGCTCTGTCGGGCCCTGTCGGGCTCTGTCGGGCTCTGTCGGGCCCTGTCGGGCCCTGTCGGGCCCTGTCGAGCTCTGTCGGGCTCTGTCGGGCCCTGTCGGGCCCTGTCGGGCTCTGTCGGGCTCTGTCGGGCCCTGTCGGGCTCTGTCGGGCTCTGTCGGGCTCTGTCGGGCTCTATTGGGCTCTGTCGGGTTCTACTGGGCTCTAGTGGGCCCTGTCGGGCTCTGTCGGGCTCTGTCGGGCTCTGTCGGGCTCTGTCGGGCTCTACTGGGCCCTGTCGGGCTCTGTCGGGCTCTGTCGGGCTCTGTCGGGCCCTACTGGTCTCTGTCGGGCCCTGTCGGGCCCTGTCGGGCTCTGCCGGGCTCTGTCGGACCCTGTCGGGCCCTGTCGGGCTCTGTCGGGCTCTGTCGGGCTCTGTCGGGCTCTACTGGGCCCTGTCGGGCCCTGTCGGGCCCTGTCGGGCCCTGTCGGGCTCTGTCGGGCCCTGTCGGGCCCTGTCGGGCTCTGTCGGGCTCTGTCGGGCTCTACTGGGCCCTGTCGGGCCCTGTCGGGCCCTGTCGGGCTCTGTCGGGCTCTACTGGGCCCTGTCGGGCTCTGTCGGGCCCTGTCGGGCTCTGTCGGGCTCTGTCGGGCTCTGTCGGGCTCTAATGTTCCCTGTCGGGCCCTGTCGGGCTCTGTCGGGCCCTGTCGGGCCCCGTCGGGCTCTGTCGGGCTCTGTCGGGCCCTGTCGGGCTCTGTCGGGCTCTGTCGGGCTCTGTCGGGCTCTACTGGGCTCTGTCGGGCTCTGTCGGGTTCTGTCGGGCTCTGTCGGGCCCTGTCGGGCCCTGTTGGGCCCTGTCGGGCTCTGTCGGGCTCTGTCGGGTTCTGTCGGGCCCTGTCGGGCTCTGTCGGGCTCTGTCGGGCTCTACTGGTCTCTACTGTTCCCTGTCGGGCCCTGTCGGGCTCTGTCAGGCTCTGTCGGGCTCTGTCGGGCTCTGTCGGGCTCTACTGGGCCCTGTCGGGCTCTGTCGGGCTCTGTTGGGCTCTGTCGGGCTCTGTCGGGCTCTGTCGGGTTCTGTCGGGCTCTGTCGGGCTCTGTCGGGCTCTGTCGGGCTCTACTGGGCTCTACTATGCCCTGTCGGGCTCTGTCGGGCCCTGTCGGGCCCTGTCGGGCCCTGTCGGGCCCTGTCGGGCTCTGTCGGGCTCTGTCGGGCTCTGTCGGGCTCTACCGGGCCCTGTCGGGCTCTGTCGGGCTCTGTCGGGCTCTGTCGGGCTCTGTCGGGCTCTGTCGGGCTCTACTGGGCTCTGTCGGGCCCTGTCGGGCTCTGTCGGGCTCTGTCGGGCTCTGTCGGGCTCTATTGGGCTCTGTCGGCTCTGTCGGGCTCTGTCGGGTTCTGTCGGGCTCTGTCGGGCTCTGTCGGGCTCTGTCGGGCTCTACTGGGCTCTACTATGCCCTGTCGGGCTCTGTCGGGCCCTGTCGGGCTCTGTCGGGCCCTGTCGGGCCCTGTTGGGCTTTGTCGGGCTCTGTCGGGCCCTGTCGGGCCCTGTCGGGCTCTGTCGGGCTCTGTCGGGCCCTGTCGGGCCCTGTCGAGCTCTGTCGGGCTCTGTCGGGCTCTGTCGGGCTCTACTGGGCTCTGTCGGGCCCTGTCGGGCTCTGTCGGGCTCTGTCGGGCTCTGTCGGGCTCTATTGGGCTCTGTCGGGTTCTACTGGGCTCTACTGGGCCCTGTCGGGCTCTGTCGAGCTCTGTCGGGCTCTGTCGGGCTCTGTCGGGCTCTACTGGGCTCTGTCGGGTTCTGTCGGGCCCTGTCGGGCTCTGTCGGGCTCTGTCGGGCTCTACTGGTCTCTGTCGGGCTCAGTCGGGCCCTGTCGGGCCCTGTCGGGCTCTGTCGGGCTCTGTCGGACCCTGTCGGGCCCTGTCGGGCCCTGTCGGGCTCTGTCGGGCTCTGTCGGGCTCTACTGGGCCCTGTCGGGCCCTGTCGGGCCCTGTCGGGCTCTGTCGGGCTCTGTCGAGCTCTACTGGGCTCTGTCGGGCTCTGTCGGGCTCTGTCGGGCCCTGTCGGGCTCTGTCGGGCTCTGTCGGGCTCTACTGGGCCCTGTCGGGCCCTGTCGGGCCCTGTCGGGCTCTGTCGGGCTCTACTGGGCCCTGTCGGGCCCTGTCGGGCCCTGTCGGGCTCTGTCGGGCTCTGTCGGGCTCTACTGGGCTCTACTGTTCCCTGTCGGGCCCTGTCGGCCCTGTCGGGCCCTGTCGGGCCCTGTCGGGCTCTGTCGGGCCCTGTCAGGCCCTGTCGGGCCGTGTCGGGCTCTGTCGGGCTCTGTCGGGCTCTGTTGGGCTCTACTGGGCTCTGTCGGGTTCTGTCGGGCTCTGTCGGGCTCTGTCGGGCCCTGTCGGGCTCTGTCGGGCTCTGTCAGGTTCTGTCGGGCCCTGTCGGGCTCTGTCGGGCTCTGTCGGGCTCTGTCGGGCTCTACTGGGCTCTACTGTTCCCTGTCGGGCCCTGTCGGGCTCTGTCAGGCTCTGTCGGGCTCTGTCGGGCTCTGTCGGGCTCTACGGGGTCCTGTCGGGCTCTGTCGGGCTCTGTCGGGCTCTGTCGGGCTCTGTCGGGCCCTGTCGGGCCCTGTCGGGCCCTGTCGGGCTCTGTCGGGTTCTGTCGGGCTCTGTCGGGCTCTGTCGGGCCCTGTCGGGCTCTGTCGGGCCCTGTCGGGCTCTGTCGGGCTCTGTCGGGCTCTGTCGGGCCCTGTCGGGCTCTGTCGGGCTCTGTCGGGCTCTGTCGGGCTCTACTGGGCCCTGTCGGGCTCTGTCGGGCTCTGTCGGGCTCTGTCGGGCTCTGTCGGGCTCTGTCGGGCTCTACTGGGCTCTACTGTTCCCTGTCGGGCCCTGTCGGGCCCTGTCGGGCTCTGTCGGGCCCTGTCGGGCTCTGTCGGGCTCTGTCGGGCTCTGTCGGGCCCTGTCGGGCTCTGTCGGGCTCTGTCGGGCTCTGTCGGGCTCTGTCGGGCCCTGTCGGGCTCTGTCGGGCCCTGTCACGCTCTGTCGGGCTCTGTCGGGCTCTGTCGGGCTCGACTGGGCTCTGTCGGGCTCTGTCGGGCCCTGTCGGGCTCTTTCGGGCTCTGTCGGGCTCTGTCGGGCTCTACTGGGCTCTGTCGGGCTCTACTGGGCTCTGTCGGGCTCTGTCGGGCCCTGTAGGGCCCTGTCGGGCTCTGTCGGGCTCTGTCGGGCTCTACTGCGCCCTGTCGGGCCCTGTCGGGCTCTGTCGGGCTCTGTCGGGCTCTACTGGGCTCTGTCGGGCTCTACTGGGCTCTGTCGGGCTCTGTCGGGCCTCTGTCGGGCTCTGTCGGGCTCTGTCGGGCCCTGTCGGGCTCTGTCGGGCTCTGTCGGGCTCTACTGGGCCCTGTCGGGCTCTGTCGGGCTCTGTCGGGCCCTGTCGGGCCCTGTCGGGCTCTGTCGGGCTCTGTCGGGCCCTGTCGGGCCCTGTCGGGCCCTGTCGGGCTCTGTCGGGCTCTGTCGGGCCCTGTCGGGCTCTGTCGGGCTCTACTGGGCCCTGTCGGGCCCTGTCGGGCCCTGTTCGGGCTCTGTCGGGCTCTGTCGGGCCCTGTCGGGCTCTGTCGGGCTCTGTCGAGCTCTACTGGGCTCTGTCGGGCTCTACTGCGCCCTGTCGGGCCCTGTCGGGCTCTGTCGGGCTCTGTCGGGCTCTACTGGGCTCTGTCGGGCTCTACTGGGCTCTGTCGGGCTCTGTCGGGCTCTGTCGGGCTCTGTCGGGCCCTGTCGGGCTCTGTCGGGCTCTGTCGGGCTCTACTGGGCCCTGTCGGGCTCTGTCGGGCTCTGTCGGGCCCTGTCGGGCCCTGTTGGGCTCTGTCGGGCTCTGTCGGGCCCTGTCGGGCCCTGTCGGGCTCTGTCGGGCTCTGTCGGGCTCTGTCGGGCCCTGTCGGGCTCTGTCGGGCTCTACTGGGCCCTGTCGGGCCCTGTCGGGCCCTGTTCGGGCTCTGTCGGGCTCTGTCGGGCCCTGTCGGGCTCTGTCGGGCTCTGTCGAGCTCTACTGGGCTCTGTCGGGCTCTGTCGGGCTCTGTCGGGCCCTGTCGGGCTCTGTCGGGCCCTGTCGGGCTCTGTCGGGCTCTGTCGGGCTCTGGCGGGCTCTGTCGGGCTCTACCGGGCCCTGTCGGGCCCTGTCGGGCTCTGTCCGGGCTCTGTCGGGCTCTGTCGGGCTCTGTCGGGCCCTGTCGGGCCCTGTTGGGCTTTGTCGGGCTCTGTCGGGCCCTGTCAGGCACTGTCGGGCTCTGTCGGGCTCTGTCGGGCCCTGTCGGGCCCTGTCGAGCTCTGTCGGGCTCTGTCGGGCTCTGTCGGGCTCTGTCGGGCTCTACTGGGCTCTGTCGGGCCCTGTCGGGCTCTGTCGGGCTCTGTCGGGCTCTGTCGGGCTCTATTGGGCTCTGTCGGGTTCTACTGGGCTCTACTGGGCCCTGTCGGGCTCTGTCGGTCTCTGTCGGGCTCTGTCGGGCTCTGTCGGGCTCTGTCGGGCCCTGTCGGGCTCTGTCGGGCTCTGTCGGGCTCTGTCGGGCTCTACTGGTCTCTGTCGGGCTCAGTCGGGCCCTGTCGGGCCCTGTCGGGCTCTGTCGGACCCTGTCGGACCCTGTCGGGCCCTGTCGGGCCCTGTCGGGCTCTGTCGGGCTCTGTCGGGCTCTACTGGGCCCTGTCGGGCCCTGTCGGGCTCTGTCGGGCTCTATCGAGCTCTACTGGGCTCTGTCGGGCTCTGTCGGGCCCTGTCGGGCTCTGTCGGGCTCTGTCGGGCTCTGTCGGGCTCTACTGGGCCCTGTCGGGCCCTGTCGGGCCCTGTCGGACCCTGTCGGGCTCTGTCGGGCTCTGTCGGGCTCTGTCGGGCTCTGTCGGGCTCTGTCGGGCTCTACTGGGCTCTGTCGGGCTCTGTCGGGCCCTGTCGGGCTCTGTCGGGCTCTACTGGGCTCTGTCGGGCTCTACTGGGCTCTACTAGGCCCTGTCGGGCGCTGTCGGGCGCTGTCGGGCGCTGTCGGGCCCTGTCGGGCCCTGTCGGGCTCCGTCGGGCTCTGTCGGGCTCTGTCGGGCTCTGTCGGGCCCTGTCAGGCTCTGTCGGGCTCTGTCGGGCTCTGTTGGGCTCTGTCGGGCTCTGTCGGGCTCTGTCGGGCTCTGTCGGGCCCTGTCGGGCTCTGTCGGGCTCTGTCGCGCTCTGTCGGGCTCTACTGGGCTCTGTCGGGCTCTACTGGGCTCTACTGGGGCCTGTCGGGCTCTGTCGGGCCCTGTCGGGCCCTGTCGGGCTCTGTCGGGCTCTGTCGGGCTCTGTCGGGCTCTACTGGGCTCTGTCGGGCTCTGTCGGTCCCTGTAGGGCCCTGTCGGGCTCTGTCGGGCTCTGTCGGGCTCTACTGGGCCCTGTCGGGCTCTGTCGGGCTCTGTCGGGCTCTGTCGGGCTCTACTGGGCTCTGTCGGGCCCTGTCGGGCTCTGTCGGGCTCTGTCGAGCTCTACTGGGCTCTGTCGGGCCCTGTCGGCCCTGTCGGGCCCTGTCGGGCTCTGTCGGGCTCTGTCGGGCTCTGTCGGGCTCTGTTGGGACCTGTCGGGCCCTGTCGAGCTCTGTCGGGCTCTGTCGGGCCCTGTCGGGCCCTGTCGGGCTTTGTCGGGCCCTGTCGGGCTCTGTCGGGCTCTGTCGGGCCCTGTCGGGCCCTGTCGGGCCCTGTCGGGCTCTGTCGGGCTCTGTCGGGCTCTGTCGGGTTCTACTGGTCTCTACTGGGCCCCTGTCGGGCGTGGGCTCTGTCGGGCTCTGTCCGGGCTCTGTCGGGCTCTACTTGGTCTCTGTCGGGCCCTGTCGGGCCCTGTCGGGCCCTGTCGGGCTCTGTCGGGCTCTGTCGGGCCCTGTCGGGCCCTGTCGGGCCCTGTCGGGCTCTGTTGGGCTCTGTCGGGCTCTACTGGGCCCTGTCGGGCCCTGTCGGGCCCTGTCGGGCCCTGTCGGGCTCTGTCGGGCTCTGTCGAGCTCTACTGGGCTCTGTCGGGCTCTGTCGGGCCCTGTCGGGCTCTGTCGGGCTCTGTCGGGCTCTGTCGGGCTCTACTGGGCCCTGTCGGGCTCTGTCGGGCCCTGTCGGGCCCTGTCGGGCCCTGTCGGGCTCTGTCGGGCTCTGTTGGGCTCTGTCGGGCCCTGTCGGGCTCTGTCGGGCTCTACTGGGCTCTGTCGGGCTCTGTCGGGCCCTGTCGGCTCTGTCGGGCTCTACTGGGCTCTGTCGGGCTCTACTGGGCTCTACTAGGCCCTGTCGGGCGCTGTCGGGCGCTGTCGGGCCCTGTCGGGCCCTGTCGGGCCCTGTCGGGCTCCGTCGGGTTCTGTCGGGCTCTGTCGGGCTCTGTCGGGCCCTGTCAGGCTCTGTCGGGCTCTGTCGGGCTCTGTCGGGCTCTGTCGGGCTCTACTGGGCTCTGTCGGGCTCTGTCGGGCCCTGTCGGGCTCTGTCGGGCTCTGTCGGGCTCTGTCGGGCTCTACTGGGCTCTGTCGGGGTCTACTGGGCTCTACTGGGGCCTGTCGGGCTCTGTCGGGCCCTGTCGGGCCCTGTCGGGCTCTGTCGGGCTCTGTCGGGCTCTGTCGGGCTCTACTGGGCTCTGTCGGGCTCTGTCGGTCCCTGTAGGGCCCTGTCGGGCTCTGTCGGGCTCTGTCGGGCTCTACTGGGCCCTGTCGGGCTCTGTCGGGCTCTGTCGGGCTCTGTCGGGCTCTACTGGGCTCTGTCGGGCCCTGTCGGGCTCTGTCGGGCTCTGTCGAGCTCTACTGGGCCCTCTCGGGCCCTGTCGGGCCCTGTCGGGCTCTGTCGGGCTCTGTCGGGCTCTGTCGGGCTCTGTTGGGACCTGTCGGGCCCTGTCGAGCTCTGTCGGGCTCTGTCGGGCCCTGTCGGGCCCTGTCGGGCTTTGTCGGGCCCTGTCGGGCTCTGTCGGGCTCTGTCGGGCCCTGTCGGGCCTGTCGGGCTTCTGTCGGGCCCTGTCGGGCTCTGTCGGGCTCTGTCGGGCTCTGTCGGGTTCTACTGGTCTCTACTGGGCTCTGTCGGGCTCTGTCGGGCTCTGTCGGGCTCTGTCGGGCTCTACTGGTCTCTGTCGGGCCCTGTCGGGCCCTGTCGGGCCCTGTCGGGCTCTGTCGGGCTCTGTCGGGCCCTGTCGGGCCCTGTCGGGCTCTGTTGGGCTCTGTCGGGCTCTACTGGGCCCTGTCGGGCCCTGTCGGGCCGTGTCGGGCCCTGTCGGGCTCTGTCGGGCTCTGTCGGGCCCTGTCAGGCTCTGTCGGGCTCTGTCGGGCTCTGTTGGGCTCTGTCGGGCTCTACTGGGCTCTGTCGGGCTCTGTCGGGCCCTGTCGGGCTCTGTCGGGCTCTGTCGCGCTCTGTCGGGCTCTACTGGGCTCTGTCGGGCTCTACTGGGCTCTACTGGGGCCTGTCGGGCTCTGTCGGGCCCTGTCGGGCCCTGTCGGGCTCTGTCGGGCTCTGTCGGGCTCTGTCGGTCCCTGTAGGGCCCTGTCGGGCTCTGTCGGGCTCTGTCGGGCTCTACTGGGCCCTGTCGGGCTCTGTCGGGCTCTGTCGGGCTCTACTGGGCTCTGTCGGGCCCTGTCGGGCTCTGTCGGGCTCTGTCGAGCTCTACTGGGCTCTGTCGGGCCCTGTCGGGCCCTGTCGGGCCCTGTCGGGCTCTGTCGGGCTCTGTCGGGCTCTGTCGGGCTCTGTTGGGACCTGTCGGGCCCTGTCGAGCTCTGTCGGGCTCTGTCGGGCCCTGTCGGGCCCTGTCGGGCTTTGTCGGGCCCTGTCGGGCTCTGTCGGGCTCTGTCGGGCCCTGTCGGGCCCTGTCGGGCCCTGTCGGGCCCTGTCGGGCTCTGTCGGGCTCTGTCGGGCTCTGTCGGGTTCTACTGGTCTCTACTGGGCCCTGTCGGGCTCTGTCGGGCTCTGTCGGGCTCTGTCGGGCTCTACTGGTCTCTGTCGGGCCCTGTCGGGCCCTGTCGGGCCCTGTCGGGCTCTGTCGGGCTCTGTCGGGCCCTGTCGGGCCCTGTCGGGCCCTGTCGGGCTCTGTTGGGCTCTGTCGGGCTCTACTGGGCCCTGTCGGGCCCTGTCGGGCCCTGTCGGGCCCTGTCGGGCTCTGTCGGGCTCTGTCGAGCTCTACTGGGCTCTGTCGGGCTCTGTCGGGCCCTGTCGGGCTCTGTCGGGCTCTGTCGGGCTCTGTCGGGCTCTACTGGGCCCTGTCGGGCTCTGTCGGGCCCTGTCGGGCCCTGTCGGGCCCTGTCGGGCTCTGTCGGGCTCTGTTGGGCTCTGTCGGGCCCTGTCGGGCTCTGTCGGGCTCTACTGGGCTCTGTCGGGCTCTGTCGGGCCCTGTCGGGCTCTGTCGGGCTCTACTGGGCTCTGTCGGGCTCTACTGGGCTCTACTAGGCCCTGTCGGGCGCTGTCGGGCCCTGTCGGGCTCCGTCGGGTTCTGTCGGGCTCTGTCGGGCTCTGTCGGGCCCTGTCAGGCTCTGTCGGGCTCTGTCGGGCTCTGTCGGGCTCTGTCGGGCTCTACTGGGCCCTGTCGGGCTCTGTCGGGCCCTGTCGGGCTCTGTCGGGCTCTGTCGCGCTCTGTCGGGCTCTACTGGGCTCTGTCGGGCTCTACTGGGCTCTACTGGGGCCTGTCAGGCTCTGTCGGGCCCTGTCGGGCTCTGTCGGGCTCTGTCGGGCTCTGTCGGGCCCTGTCGGGCTCTGTCGGGCTCTGTCGGGCTCTGTCGGGCTCTACTGGGCCCTGTCGGGCCCTGTCGGGCTCTGTCGGGCTCTGTCGGGCTCTGTCGGGCTCTGTCGGGCTCTACTGGGCTCTACTGTTCCCTGTCGGGACCTGTCGGGCCCTGTCGGGCTCTGTCGGGCCCTGTCGGGCTCTGTCGGGCTCTGTCGGGCTCTGTCGGGCCCTGTCGGGCTCTGTCGGGCTCTGTCGGGCTCTGTCGGGCCCTGTCGGGCTCTGTCGGGCCCTGTCACGCTCTGTCGGGCTCTGTCGGGCTCTGTCGGGCTCTGTCGGGCTCGATTGGGCTCTGTCGGGCTCTGTCGGGCCCTGTCGGGCTCTTTCGGGCTCTGTCGGGCTCTGTCGGGCTCTACTGGGCTCTGTCGGGCTCTACTGGGCTCTGTCGGGCTCTGTCGGGCCCTGTAGGGCCCTGTCGGGCTCTGTCGGGCTCTGTCGGGCTCTACTGCGCCCTGTCGGGCCCTGTCGGGCTCTGTCGGGCTCTGTCGGGCTCTACTGGGCTCTGTCGGGCTCTACTGGGCTCTGTCGGGCTCTGTCGGGCTCTGTCGGGCTCTGTCGGGCTCTGTCGGGCCCTGTCGGGCTCTGTCGGGCTCTGTCGGGCTCTACTGGGCCCTGTCGGGCTCTGTCGGGCTCTGTCGGGCCCTGTCGGGCCCTGTCGGGCTCTGTCGGGCTCTGTCGGGCCCTGTCGGGCCCTGTCGGGCTCTGTCGGGCTCTGTCGGGCTCTGTCGGGCCCTGTCGGGCTCTGTCGGGCTCTACTGGGCCCTGTCGGGCCCTGTCGGGCCCTGTTCGGGCTCTGTCGGGCTCTGTCGGGCCCTGTCGGGCTCTGTCGGGCTCTGTCGAGCTCTACTGGGCTCTGTCGGGCTCTGTCGGGCCCTGTCGGGCTCTGTCGGGCCCTGTCGGGCTCTGTCGGGCTCTGTCGGGCTCTGGCGGGCTCTGTCGGGCTCTACCGGGCCCTGTCGGGCCCTGTCGGGCTCTGTCGGGCTCTGTCGGGCTCTGTCGGGCTCTGTCGGGCCCTGTCGGGCCCTGTTGGGCTTTGTCGGGCTCTGTCGGGCCCTGTCAGGCACTGTCGGGCTCTGTCGGGCTCTGTCGGGCCCTGTCGGGCCCTGTCGGGCCCTGTCGAGCTCTGTCGGGCTCTGTCGGGCTCTGTCGGGCTCTACTGGGCTCTGTCGGACCCTGTCGGGCTCTGTCGGGCTCTGTCGGGCTCTGTCGGGCTCTATTGGGCTCTGTCGGGTTCTACTGGGCTCTACTGGGCCCTGTCGGGCTCTGTCGGGCTCTGTCGGGCTCTGTCGGGCTCTGTCGGGCCCTGTCGGGCTCTGTCGGGCTCTGTCGGGCTCTGTCGGGCTCTACTGGTCTCTGTCGGGCTCAGTCGGACCCTGTCGGACCCTGTCGGACCCTGTCGGGCCCTGTCGGGCCCTGTCGGGCTCTGTCGGGCTCTGTCGGGCTCTGCTGGGCCCTGTCGGGCCCTGTCGGGCTCTGTCGGGCTCTATCGAGCTCTACTGGGCTCTGTCGGGCTCTGTCGGGCCCTGTCGGGCTCTGTCGGGCTCTGTCGGGCTCTGTCGGGCTCTGTCGGGCTCTACTGGGCCCTGTCGGGCCCTGTCGGGCCCTGTCGGACCCTGTCGGGCTCTGTCGGGCTCTGTCGGGCTCTGTCGGGCTCTACTGGGCTCTGTCGGGCTCTGTCGGGCCCTGTCGGGCTCTGTCGGGCTCTACTGGGCTCTGTCGGGCTCTACTGGGCTCTACTAGGCCCTGTCGGGCGCTGTCGGGCGCTGTCGGGCCCTGTCGGGCCCTGTCGGGCCCTGTCGGGCTCCGTCGGGTTCTGTCGGGCTCTGTCGGGCTCTGTCGGGCCCTGTCAGGCTCTGTCGGGCTCTGTCGGGCTCTGTTGGGCTCTGTCGGGCTCTACTGGGCTCTGTCGGGCTCTGTCGGGCCCTGTCGGGCTCTGTCGGGCTCTGTCGCGCTCTGTCGGGCTCTACTGGGCTCTGTCGGGCTCTACTGGGCTCTACTGGGGCCTGTCGGGCTCTGTCGGGCCCTGTCGGGCCCTGTCGGGCTCTGTCGGGCTCTGTCGGGCTCTGTCGGGCTCTACTGGGCTCTGTCGGGCTCTGTCGGTCCCTGTAGGGCCCTGTCGGGCTCTGTCGGGCTCTGTCGGGCTCTACTGGGCCCTGTCGGGCTCTGTCGGGCTCTGTCGGGCTCTGTCGGGCTCTACTGGGCTCTGTCGGGCCCTGTCGGGCTCTGTCGGGCTCTGTCGAGCTCTACTGGGCTCTGTCGGGCCCTGTCGGGCCCTGTCGGGCCCTGTCGGGCTCTGTCGGGCTCTGTCGGGCTCTGTTGGGACCTGTCGGGCCCTGTCGAGCTCTGTCGGGCTCTGTCGGGCTCTGTCGGGCCCTGTCGGGCCCTGTCGGGCTTTGTCGGGCCCTGTCGGGCTCTGTCGGGCTCTGTCGGGCCCTGTCGGGCCCTGTCGGGCCCTGTCGGGCTCTGTCGGGCTCTGTCGGGCTCTGTCGGGTTCTACTGGTCTCTACTGGGCCCTGTCGGGCTCTGTCGGGCTCTGTCGGGCTCTGTCGGGCTCTGTCGGGCTCTACTGGTCTCTGTCGGGCCCTGTCGGGCCCTGTCGGGCCCTGTCGGGCTCTGTCGGGCTCTGTCGGGCCCTGTCGGGCCCTGTCGGGCCCTGTCGGGCTCTGTTGGGCTCTGTCGGGCTCTACTGGGCCCTGTCGGGCCCTGTCGGGCCCTGTCGGGCCCTGTCGGGCTCTGTCGGGCTCTGTCGAGCTCTACTGGGCTCTGTCGGGCCCTGTCGGGCCCTGTCGGGCTCTGTCGGGCTCTGTCGGGCTCTGTCGGGCTCTACTGGGCCCTGTCGGGCTCTGTCGGGCCCTGTCGGGCCCTGCCGGGCCCTGTCGGGCTCTGTCGGGCTCTGTTGGGCTCTGTCGGGCCCTGTCGGGCTCTGTCAGGGTCTACTGTGCTCTGTCGGGCTCTGTCGGGCCCTGTCGGGCTCTGTCGGGCTCTACTGGGCTCTGTCGGGCTCTACTGGGCTCTACTAGGCCCTGTCGGGCGCTGTCGGGCCCTGTCGGGCCCTGTCGGGCCCTGTCGGGCCCTGTCGGGCTCCGTCGGGTTCTGTCGGGCTCTGTCGGGCTCTGTCGGGCCCTGTCAGGCTCTGTCGGGCTCTGTCGGGCTCTGTCGGGCTCTGTCGGGCTCTACTGGGCTCTGTCGGGCTCTGTCGGGCCCTGTCGGGCTCTGTCGGGCTCTGTCGGGCTCTGTCGGGCTCTATTGGGCTCTGTCGGGTTCTACTGGGCTCTACTGGGCCCTGTCGGGCTCTGTCGGGCTCTGTCGGGCTCTGTCGGGCTCTGTCGGGCCCTGTCGGGCCCTGTCAGGCTCTGTCGGGCTCTGTCGGGCTCTGTCGGGCTCTGTCGGGCCCTGTCGGGCCCTGTCGGGCTCTGTCGGGCTCTGTCGGGCTCTGTCGGGCCCTGTCGGGCTCTGTCGGGCTCTACTGGGCCCTGTCGGGCCCTGTCGGGCCCTGTTCGGGCTCTGTCGGGCTCTGTCGGGCCCTGTCGGGCTCTGTCGGGCTCTGTCGACCTCTACTGGGCTCTGTCGGGCTCTGTCGGGCCCTGTCGGGCTCTGTCGGGCCCTGTCGGGCTCTGTCGGGCTCTGTCGGGCTCTGGCGGGCTCTGTCGGGCTCTACCGGGCCCTGTCGGGCCCTGTCGGGCTCTGTCGGGCTCTGTCGGGCTCTGTCGGGCTCTGTCGGGCCCTGTCGGGCCCTGTTGGGCTTTGTCGGGCTCTGTCGGGCCCTGTCAGGCACTGTCGGGCTCTGTCGGGCTCTGTCGGGCCCTGTCGGGCCCTGTCGGGCCCTGTCGAGCTCTGTCGGGCTCTGTCGGGCTCTGTCGGGCTCTGTCAGGCTCTACTGGGCTCTGTCGGGCCCTGTCGGGCTCTGTCGGGCTCTGTCGGGCTCTGTCGGGCTCTATTGGGCTCTGTCGGGTTCTACTGGGCTCTACTGGGCCCTGTCGGGCTCTGTCGGGCTCTGTCGGGTTCTACTGGGCTCTACTGGGCCCTGTCGGGCTCTGTCGGGCTCTGTCGGGCTCTGTCGGGCCCTGTCGGGCTCTGTCGGGCTCTGTCGGGCTCTGTCGGGCTCTACTGGTCTCTGTCGGGCTCAGTCGGACCCTGTCGGACCCTGTCGGACCCTGTCGGGCCCTGTCGGGCCCTGTCGGGCTCTGTCGGGCTCTGTCGGGCTCTGCTGGGCCCTGTCGGGCCCTGTCGGGCTCTGTCGGGCTCTATCGAGCTCTACTGGGCTCTGTCGGGCTCTGTCGGGCCCTGTCGGGCTCTGTCGGGCTCTGTCGGGCTCTGTCGGGCTCTGTCGGGCTCTGTCGGGCTCTACTGGGCCCTGTCGGGCCCTGTCGGGCCCTGTCGGACCCTGTCGGGCTCTGTCGGGCTCTGTCGGGCTCTGTCGGGCTCTGTCGGGCTCTACTGGGCTCTGTCGGGCTCTGTCGGGCCCTGTCGGGCTCTGTCGGGCTCTACTGGGCTCTGTCGGGCTCTACTGGGCTCTACTAGGCCCTGTCGGGCGCTGTCGGGCGCTGTCGGGCCCTGTCGGGCCCTGTCGGGCCCTGTCGGGCTCCGTCGGGTTCTGTCGGGCTCTGTCGGGCTCTGTCGGGCCCTGTCAGGCTCTGTCGGGCTCTGTCGGGCTCTGTTGGGCTCTGTCGGGCTCTACTGGGCTCTGTCGGGCTCTGTCGGGCCCTGTCGGGCTCTGTCGGGCTCTGTCGCGCTCTGTCGGGCTCTACTGGGCTCTGTCGGGCTCTACTGGGCTCTACTGGGGCCTGTCGGGCTCTGTCGGGCCCTGTCGGGCCCTGTCGGGCTCTGTCGGGCTCTGTCGGGCTCTGTCGGGCTCTACTGGGCTCTGTCGGGCTCTGTCGGTCCCTGTAGGGCCCTGTCGGGCTCTGTCGGGCTCTGTCGGGCTCTACTGGGCCCTGTCGGGCTCTGTCGGGCTCTGTCGGGCTCTGTCGGGCTCTACTGGGCTCTGTCGGGCCCTGTCGGGCTCTGTCGGGCTCTGTCGAGCTCTGCTGGGCTCTGTCGGGCTCTGTCGGGCCCTGTCGGGCCCTGTCGGGCTCTGTCGGGCTCTGTCGGGCTCTGTTGGGACCTGTCGGGCCCTGTCGAGCTCTGTCGGGCTCTGTCGGGCTCTGTCGGGCCCTGTCGGGCCCTGTCGGGCTTTGTCGGGCCCTGTCGGGCTCTGTCGGGCTCTGTCGGGCCCTGTCGGGCCCTGTCGGGCCCTGTCGGGCTCTGTCGGGCTCTGTCGGGCTCTGTCGGGTTCTACTGGTCTCTACTGGGCCCTGTCGGGCTCTGTCGGGCTCTGTCGGGCTCTGTCGGGCTCTGTCGGGCTCTACTGGTCTCTGTCGGGCCCTGTCGGGCCCTGTCGGGCCCTGTCGGGCTCTGTCGGGCCCTGTCGGGCCCTGTCGGGCCCTGTCGGGCTCTGTTGGGCTCTGTCGGGCTCTACTGGGCCCTGTCGGGCCCTGTCGGGCCCGGTCGGGCCCTGTCGGGCTCTGTCGGGCTCTGTCGAGCTCTACTGGGCTCTGTCGGGCTCTGTCGGGCCCTGTCGGGCTCTGTCGGGCTCTGTCGGGCTCTGTCGGGCTCTACTGGGCCCTGTCGGGCTCTGTCGGGCCCTGTCGGGCCCTGTCGGGCCCTGTTGGGCTCTGTCGGGCTCTGTTGGGCTCTGTCGGGCCCTGTCGGGCTCTGTCAGGCTCTACTGTGCTCTGTCGGGCTCTGTCGGGCCCTGTCGGGCTCTGTCGGGCTCTACTGGGCTCTGTCGGGCTCTACTGGGCTCTACTAGGCCCTGTCGGGCGCTGTCGGGCCCTGTCGGGCCCTGTCGGGCCCTGTCGGGCCCTGTCGGGCTCCGTCGGGTTCTGTCGGGCTCTGTCGGGCTCTGTCGGGCCCTGTCAGGCTCTGTCGGGCTCTGTCGGGCTCTGTCGGGCTCTACTGGGCTCTGTCGGGCTCTGTCGGGCCCTGTCGGGCTCTGTCGGGCTCTGTCGCGCTCTGTCGGGCTCTACTGGGCTCTGTCGGGCTCTACTGGGCTCTACTGGGGCCTGTCGGGCTCTGTCGGGCCCTGTCGGGCCCTGTCGGGCTCTGTCGGGCTCTGTCGGGCTCTGTCGGGCTCTACTGGGCTCTGTCGGGCTCTGTCGGTCCCTGTAGGGCCCTGTCGGGCTCTGTCGGGCTCTGTCGGGCTCTACTGGGCCCTGTCGGGCTCTGTCGGGCTCTGTCGGGCTCTGTCGGGCTCTACTGGGCTCTGTCGGGCCCTGTCGGGCTCTGTCGGGCTCTGTCGAGCTCTACTGGGCTCTGTCGGGCCCTGTCGGGCCCTGTCGGGCCCTGTCGGGCTCTGTCGGGCTCTGTCGGGCTCTGTCGGGCTCTGTTGGGACCTGTCGGGCCCTGTCGGGCTCTGTCGGGCCCTGTCGGGCCCTGTCGGGCTTTGTCGGGCTCTGTCGGGCTCTGTCGGGCTCTGTCGGGCCCTGTCGGGCCCTGTCGGGCCCTGTCGGGCTCTGTCGGGCTCTGTCGGGCTCTGTCGGGTTCTACTGGTCTATACTGGGCTCTGTCGGGCTCTGTCGGGCTCTGTCGGGCTCTGTCGGGCTCTACTGGTCTCTGTCGGGCCCTGTCGGGCCCTGTCGGGCCCTGTCGGGCTCTGTCGGGCCCTGTCGGGCCCTGTCGGGCTCTGTTGGGCCCTGTCGGGCCCTGTCGGGCCCTGTCGGGCCCTGTCGGGCTCTGTCGGGCTCTGTCGGGCCCTGTCAGGCTCTGTCGGGCTCTGTCGGGCTCTGTTGGGCTCTGTCGGGCTCTACTGGGCTCTGTCGGGCTCTGTCGGGCCCTGTCGGGCTCTGTCGGGCTCTGTCGCGCTCTGTCGGGCTCTACTGGGCTCTGTCGGGCTCTACTGGGCTCTACTGGGGCCTGTCGGGCTCTGTCGGGCCCTGTCGGGCCCTGTCGGGCTCTGTCGGGCTCTGTCGGGCTCTGTCGGGCTCTACTGGGCTCTGTCGGGCTCTGTCGGTCCCTGTAGGGCCCTGTCGGGCTCTGTCGGGCTCTGTCGGGCTCTACTGGGCCCTGTCGGGCTCTGTCGGGCTCTGTCGGGCTCTGTCGGGCTCTACTGGGCTCTGTCGGGCCCTGTCGGGCTCTGTCGGGCTCTGTCGAGCTCTACTGGGCTCTGTCGGACCCTGTCGGGCCCTGTCGGGCCCTGTCGGGCCCTGTCGGGCTCTGTCGGGCTCTGTCGGGCTCTGTCGGGCTCTGTTGGGACCTGTCGGGCCCTGTCGAGCTCTGTCGGGCTCTGTCGGGCCCTGTCGGGCCCTGTCGGGCTTTGTCGGGCCCTGTCGGGCTCTGTCGAGCTCTGTCGGGCCCTGTCGGGCCCTGTTGGGCCCTGTCGGGCTCTGTCGGGCTCTGTCGGGCTCTGTCGGGTTCTACTGGTCTCTACTGGGCCCTGTCGGGCTCTGTCGGGCTCTGTCGGGCTCTGTCGGGCTTTACTGGTCTCTGTCGGGCCCTGTCGGGCCCTGTCGGGCCCTGTCGGGCTCTGTCGGGCTCTGTCGGGCCCTGTCGGGCCCTGTCGGGCCCTGTCGGGCTCTGTTGGGCTCTGTCGGGCTCTACTGGGCCCTGTCGGGCCCTGTCGGGCCCTGTCGGGCCCTGTCGGGCTCTGTCGGGCTCTGTCGAGCTCTACTGGGCTCTGTCGGGCTCTGTCGGGCCCTGTCGGGCTCTGTCGGGCTCTGTCGGGCTCTGTCGGGCTCTACTGGGCCCTGTCGGGCTCTGTCGGGCCCTGTCGGGCCCTGTCGGGCCCTGTCGGGCTCTGTCGGGCTCTGTTGGGCTCTGTCGGGCCCTGTCGGGCTCTGTCGGGCTCTACTGGGCTCTGTCGGCCTCTGTCGGGCCCTGTCGGGCTCTGTCGGGCTCTACTGGGCTCTGTCGGGCTCTACTGGGCTCTACTAGGCCCTGTCGGGCGCTGTCGGGCCCTGTCGGGCCCTGTCGGGCCCTGTCGGGCTCCGTCGGGTTCTGTCGGGCTCTGTCGGGCTCTGTCGGGCCCTGTCAGGCTCTGTCGGGCTCTGTCGGGCTCTGTCGGGCTCTGTCGGGCTCTACTGGGCTCTGTCGGGCTCTGTCGGGCCCTGTCGGGCTCTGTCGGGCTCTGTCGCGCTCTGTCGGGCTCTACTGGGCTCTGTCGGGCTCTACTGGGCTCTACTGGGGCCTGTCGGGCTCTGTCGGGCCCTGTCGGGCCCTGTCGGGCTCTGTCGGGCTCTGTCGGGCTCTGTCGGGCTCTACTGGGCTCTGTCGGGCTCTGTCGGTCCCTGTAGGGCCCTGTCGGGCTCTGTCGGGCTCTGTCGGGCTCTACTGGGCCCTGTCGGGCTCTGTCGGGCTCTGTCGGGCTCTGTCGGGCTCTACTGGGCTCTGTCGGGCCCTGTCGGGCTCTGTCGGGCTCTGTCGAGCTCTACTGGGCTCTGTCGGGCCCTGTCGGGCCCTGTCGGGCCCTGTCGGGCTCTGTCGGGCTCTGTCGGGCTCTGTCGGGCTCTGTTGGGACCTGTCGGGCCCTGTCGAGCTCTGTCGGGCTCTGTCGGGCCCTGTCGGGCCCTGTCGGGCTTTGTCGGGCCCTGTCGGGCTCTGTCGGGCTCTGTCGGGCCCTGTCGGGCCCTGTCGGGCTCTGTCGGGCTCTGTCGGGCTCTGTCGGTTTCTACTGGTCTCTACTGGGCCCTGTCGGGCTCTGTCGGGCTCTGTCGGGCTCTGTCGGGCTCTGTCGGGCTCTGTCGGGCTCTACTGGTCTCTGTCGGGCCCTGTCGGGCCCTGTCGGGCCCTGTCGGGCTCTGTCGGGCTCTGTCGGGCCCTGTCGGGCCCTGTCGGGCTCTGTTGGGCTCTGTCGGGCTCTACTGGGCCCTGTCGGGCCCTGTCGGGCTCTGTCGGGCTCTGTCGAGCTCTACTGGGCTCTGTCGGGCTCTGTCGGGCCCTGTCGGGCTCTGTCGGGCTCTGTCGGGCTCTACTGGGCCCTGTCGGGCTCTGTCGGGCCCTGTCGGGCCCTGTCGGGCCCTGTCGGGCTCTGTCGGGCTCTGTTGGGCTCTGTCGGGCCCTGTCGGGCTCTGTCGGGCTCTACTGGGCCCTGTCGGGCTCTGTCGGGCCCTGTCGGGCCCTGTCGGGCTCTGTCGGGCTCTGTCGAGCTCTACTGGGCTCTGTCGGGCCCTGTCGGGCTCTGTCGGGCTCTGGCGGGCTCTGTCGGGCTCTACCGGGCCCTGTCGGGCCCTGTCGGGCCCTGTCGGGCTTTGTCGGGCTCTGTCGGGCTCTGTCGGGCTCTGTCGGGCTCTACTGGGCCCTGTCGGGCTCTGTTTGGATCTGTCGGGCCCTGTCGGGCTCTGTCGGGCTCTTTCGGGCTCTACTGGGCTCTACTGTTCCCTGTCGGGCCCTGTCGGGCTCTGTCGGGCTCTGTCGGGCCCTGTCGGGCCCTGTCGGGCCCTGTCGGGCTCTGTCGGGCTCTGTCGGGCTCTAGTGGGCTCTGTCGGGCTCTGTCGGGTTCTGTCGGGCCCTGTCGGGCCCTGTCGGGCCCTGTCGGGCTCTGTCGGGCTCTGTCGGGCTCTGTCGGGCTCTACTGGGCTCTGTCGGGCTCTGTCGGTCCCTGTAGGGCCCTGTCGGGCTCTGTCGGGCTTTGTCGGGCTCTACTGGGCCCTGTCGGGCTCTGTCGGGCTCTGTCGGGCTCTGTCGGGCTCTGTCGGGCTCTACTGGGCTCTGTCGTGCCCTGTCGGGCTCTGTCGGGGTCTGTCGAGCTCTACTGGGCTCTGTCGGGCCCTGTCGGGCCCTGTCGGGCTCTGTCGGGCTCTGTCGGGCTCTGTTGGGACCTGTCGGGCCCTGTCGGGTTCTGTCGGGCCCTGTCGGGCTCTGTCGGGCCCTGTCGGGCCCTGTCGGGCTTTGTCGGGCCCTGTCGGGCTCTGTCGGGCTCTGTCGGGCCCTGTCGGGCTCTGTCGGGCTCTGTCGGGCTCTGTCGGGCTCTGTCGGGCTCTGTCGGGCCCTGTCGGGCCCTGTCGGGCTCTGTCGGGCTCTGTTGGGGTCTAGTGGGCTCTGTCGGGCTCTGTCGGGTTCTGTCGGGCTCTGTCGGGCCCTGTCGGGCCCTGTCGGGCCCTGTCGGGCTCTGTCGGGCTCTGTCGGGTTTTGTCGGGCCCTGTCGGGCTCTGTCGGGCTCTGTCGGGTTCTACTGGTCTCTACTGGGCCCTGTCGGGCTCTGTCGGGCTCTGTCGGGCTCTGTCGGGCTCTGTCGGGCTCTGTCGGGCTCTACTGGTCTCTGTCGGGCCCTGTCGGGCCCTGTCGGGCCCTGTCGGGCTCTGTCGGGCTCTGTCGGGCCCTGTCGGGCCCTGTCGGGCCCTGTCGGGCTCTGTTGGGCTCTGTCGGGCTCTACTGGGCCCTGTCGGGCCCTGTCGGGCCCTGTCGGGCCCTGTCGGGCTCTGTCGGGCTCTGTCGAGCTCTACTGGGCTCTGTCGGGCTCTGTCGGGCCCTGTCGGGCTCTGTCGGGCTCTGTCGGGCTCTGTCGGGCTCTACTGGGCCCTGTCGGGCTCTGTCGGGCCCTGTCGGGCCCTGTCGGGCCCTGTCGGGCTCTGTCGGGCTCTGTTGGGCTCTGTCGGGCCCTGTCGGGCTCTGTCAGGCTCTACTGTGCTCTGTCGGGCTCTGTCGGGCCCTGTCGGGCTCTGTCGGGCTCTACTGGGCTCTGTCGGGCTCTACTGGGCTCTACTAGGCCCTGTCGGGCGCTGTCGGGCCCTGTCGGGCCCTGTCGGGCCCTGTCGGGCCCTGTCGGGCTCCGTCGGGTTCTGTCGGGCTCTGTCGGGCTCTGTCGGGCCCTGTCGGGCTCTGTCGGGCTCTGTCGGGCTCTACTGGGCTCTGTCGGGCTCTGTCGGGCCCTGTCGGGCTCTGTCGGGCTCTGTCGCGCTCTGTCGGGCTCTACTGGGCTCTGTCGGGCTCTACTGGGCTCTACTGGGGCCTGTCGGGCTCTGTCGGGCCCTGTCGGGCCCTGTCGGGCTCTGTCGGGCTCTGTCGGGCTCTGTCGGGCTCTACTGGGCTCTGTCGGGCTCTGTCGGTCCCTGTAGGGCCCTGTCGGGCTCTGTCGGGCTCTGTCGGGCTCTACTGGGCCCTGTCGGGCTCTGTCGGGCTCTGTCGGGCTCTGTCGGGCTCTACTGGGCTCTGTCGGGCCCTGTCGGGCTCTGTCGGGCTCTGTCGAGCTCTACTGGGCTCTGTCGGGCCCTGTCGGGCCCTGTCGGGCCCTGTCGGGCTCTGTCGGGCTCTGTCGGGCTCTGTCGGGCTCTGTTGGGACCTGTCGGGCCCTGTCGAGCTCTGTCGGGCTCTGTCGGGCCCTGTCGGGCCCTGTCGGGCTTTGTCGGGCTCTGTCGGGCTCTGTCGGGCTCTGTCGGGCCCTGTCGGGCCCTGTCGGGCCCTGTCGGGCTCTGTCGGGCTCTGTCGGGCTCTGTCGGGTTCTACTGGTCTATACTGGGCTCTGTCGGGCTCTGTCGGGCTCTGTCGGGCTCTGTCGGGCTCTGTCGGGCTCTACTGGTCTCTGTCGGGCCCTGTCGGGCCCTGTCGGGCCCTGTCGGGCTCTGTCGGGCTCTGTCGGGCCCTGTCGGGCCCTGTCGGGCTCTGCTGGGCCCTGTCGGGCCCTGTCGGGCCCTGTCGGGCCCTGTCGGGCTCTGTCGGGCTCTGTCGGGCCCTGTCAGGCTCTGTCGGGCTCTGTCGGGCTCTGTTGGGATCTGTCGGGCTCTACTGGGCTCTGTCGGGCTCTGTCGGGCCCTGTCGGGCTCTGTCGGGCTCTGTCGCGCTCTGTCGGGCTCTACTGGGCTCTGTCGGGCTCTACTGGGCTCTACTGGGGCCTGTCGGGCTCTGTCGGGCCCTGTCGGGCCCTGTCGGGCTCTGTCGGGCTCTGTCGGGCTCTGTCGGGCTCTACTGGGCTCTGTCGGGCTCTGTCGGTCCCTGTAGGGCCCTGTCGGGCTCTGTCGGGCTCTGTCGGGCTCTACTGGGCCCTGTCGGGCTCTGTCGGGCTCTGTCGGGCTCTGTCGGGCTCTACTGGGCTCTGTCGGGCCCTGTCGGGCTCTGTCGGGCTCTGTCGAGCTCTACTGGGCTCTGTCGGACCCTGTCGGGCCCTGTCGGGCCCTGTCGGGCTCTGTCGGGCTCTGTCGGGCTCTGTCGGGCTCTGTTGGGACCTGTCGGGCCCTGTCGAGCTCTGTCGGGTTCTGTCGGGCCCTGTCGGGCCCTGTCGGGCTTTGTCGGGCCCTGTCGGGCTCTGTCGGGCTCTGTCGGGCCCTGTCGGGCCCTGTTGGGCCCTGTCGGGCTCTGTCGGGCTCTGTCGGGCTCTGTCGGGCTCTGTCGGGTTCTACTGGTCTCTACTGGGCCCTGTCGGGCTCTGTCGGGCTCTGTCGGGCTCTGTCGGGCTTTACTGGTCTCTGTCGGGCCCTGTCGGGCCCTGTCGGGCCCTGTCGGGCTCTGTCGGGCTCTGTCGGGCCCTGTCGGGCCCTGTCGGGCCCTGTCGGGCTCTGTTGGGCTCTGTCGGGCTCTACTGGGCCCTGTCGGGCCCTGTCGGGCCCTGTCGGGCCCTGTCGGGCTCTGTCGGGCTCTGTCGAGCTCTACTGGGCTCTGTCGGGCTCTGTCGGGCCCTGTCGGGCTCTGTCGGGCTCTGTCGGGCTCTGTCGGGCTCTACTGGGCCCTGTCGGGCTCTGTCGGGCCCTGTCGGGCCCTGTCGGGCCCTGTCGGGCTCTGTCGGGCTCTGTTGGGCTCTGTCGGGCCCTGTCGGGCTCTGTCGGGCTCTACTGGGCTCTGTCGGCCTCTGTCGGGCCCTGTCGGGCTCTGTCGGGCTCTACTGGGCTCTGTCGGGCTCTACTGGGCTCTACTAGGCCCTGTCGGGCGCTGTCGGGCCCTGTCGGGCCCTGTCGGGCCCTGTCGGGCCCTGTCGGGCTCCGTCGGGTTCTGTCGGGCTCTGTCGGGCCCTGTCAGGCTCTGTCGGGCTCTGTCGGGCTCTGTCGGGCTCTGTCGGGCTCTACTGGGCTCTGTCGGGCTCTGTCGGGCCCTGTCGGGCTCTGTCGGGCTCTGTCGCGCTCTGTCGGGCTCTACTGGGCTCTGTCGGGCTCTACTGGGCTCTACTGGGGCCTGTCGGGCTCTGTCGGGCCCTGTCGGGCCCTGTCGGGCTCTGTCGGGCTCTGTCGGGCTCTGTCGGGCTCTACTGGGCTCTGTCGGGCTCTGTCGGTCCCTGTAGGGCCCTGTCGGGCTCTGTCGGGCTCTGTCGGGCTCTACTGGGCCCTGTCGGGCTCTGTCGGGCTCTGTCGGGCTCTGTCGGGCTCTACTGGGCTCTGTCGGGCCCTGTCGGGCTCTGTCGGGCTCTGTCGAGCTCTACTGGGCTCTGTCGGGCCCTGTCGGGCCCTGTCGGGCCCTGTCGGGCTCTGTCGGGCTCTGTCGGGCTCTGTCGGGCTCTGTTGGGACCTGTCGGGCCCTGTCGAGCTCTGTCGGGCTCTGTCGGGCCCTGTCGGGCCCTGTCGGGCTTTGTCGGGCCCTGTCGGGCTCTGTCGGGCTCTGTCGGGCCCTGTGGGGCCCTGTCGGGCCCTGTCGGGCTCTGTCGGGCTCTGTCGGGCTCTGTCGGGTTCTACTGGTCTCTACTGGGCCCTGTCGGGCTCTGTCGGGCTCTGTCGGGCTCTGTCGGGCTCTGTCGGGCTCTGTCGGGCTCTACTGGTCTCTGTCGGGCCCTGTCGGGCCCTGTCGGGCCCTGTCGGGCTCTGTCGGGCTCTGTCGGGCCCTGTCGGGCCCTGTCGGGCTCTGTTGGGCTCTGTCGGGCTCTACTGGGCCCTGTCGGGCCCTGTCGGGCTCTGTCGGGCTCTGTCGAGCTCTACTGGGCTCTGTCGGGCTCTGTCGGGCCCTGTCGGGCTCTGTCGGGCTCTGTCGGGCTCTACTGGGCCCTGTCGGGCTCTGTCGGGCCCTGTCGGGCCCTGTCGGGCCCTGTCGGGCTCTGTCGGGCTCTGTTGGGCTCTGTCGGGCCCTGTCGGGCTCTGTCGGGCTCTACTGGGCCCTGTCGGGCTCTGTCGGGCCCTGTCGGGCCCTGTCGGGCTCTGTCGGGCTCTGTCGAGCTCTACTGGGCTCTGTCGGGCCCTGTCGGGCTCTGTCGGGCTCTGGCGGGCTCTGTCGGGCTCTACCGGGCCCTGTCGGGCCCTGTCGGGCTTTGTCGGGCTCTGTCGGGCTCTGTCGGGCTCTGTCGGGCTCTACTGGGCCCTGTCGGGCTCTGTTTGGATCTGTCGGGCCCTGTCGGGCTCTGTCGGGCTCTTTCGGGCTCTACTGGGCTCTACTGTTCCCTGTCGGGCCCTGTCGGGCTCTGTCGGGCTCTGTCGGGCCCTGTCGGGCCCTGTCGGGCCCTGTCGGGCTCTGTCGGGCTCTGTCGGGCTCTAGTGGGCTCTGTCGGGCTCTGTCGGGTTCTGTCGGGCCCTGTCGGGCCCTGTCGGGCTCTGTCGGGCTCTGTCGGGCTCTGTCGGGCTCTACTGGGCTCTGTCGGGCTCTGTCGGTCCCTGTAGGGCCCTGTCGGGCTCTGTCGGGCTCTGTCGGGCTCTACTGGGCCCTGTCGGGCTCTGTCGGGCTCTGTCGGGCTCTGTCGGGCTCTGTCGGGCTCTACTGGGCTCTGTCGGGCCCTGTCGGGCTCTGTCGGGGTCTGTCGAGCTCTACTGGGCTCTGTCGGGCCCTGTCGGGCCCTGTCGGGCTCTGTCGGGCTCTGTCGGGCTCTGTCGGGCTCTGTCGGGCTCTGTTGGGACCTGTCGGGCCCTGTCGAGCTCTGTCGGGCTCTGTCGGGCTCTGTCGGGCCCTGTCGGGCCCTGTCGGGCTTTGTCGGGCCCTGTCGGGCTCTGTCGGGCTCTGTCGGGCCCTGTCGGGCTCTGTCGGGCTCTGTCGGGCTCTGTCGGGCCCTGTCGGGCCCTGTCGGGCTCTGTCGGGCTCTGTTGGGGTCTAGTGGGCTCTGTCGGGCTCTGTCGGGTTCTGTCGGGCTCTGTCGGGCCCTGTCGGGCCCTGTCGGGCCCTGTCGGGCTCTGTCGGGCTCTGTCGGGTTTTGTCGGGCCCTGTCGGGCTCTGTCGGGCTCTGTCGGGCTCTGTCGGGCTCTACTGGGCTCTACTGTTCCCTGTCGGGCCCTGTAGGTCTCTGTCAGGCTCTGTCGGGCTCTGTCGGGCTCTGTCGGGCTCTACGGGGTCCTGTCGGGCTCTGTCGGGCTCTGTCGGGCTCTGTCGGGCTCTGTCGGGCCCTGTCGGGCCCTGTCGGGCTCTGTCGGGCTCTGTCGGGCTCTGTCGGGCTCTACTGGGCTCTGTCGGGCTCTGTCGGGTTCTGTCGGGTTCTGTCGGTCTCTGTCGGGCCCTGTCGGGCCCTGTCGGGCTCTACTGGGCTCTGTCGGGCTCTGTCGGGCCCTGTCGGGCTCTGTCGGGCTCTGTCGGGCTCTGTCGGGCTCTACTAGGCCCTGTCGGGCCCTGTCGGGCCCTGTCGGGCTCTGTCGGGCTCTGTCGGGCTCTGTCGGGCTCTACTGGGCTCTACTGTTCCCTGTCGGGCCCTGTCGGGCCCTGTCGGGTTCTGTCGGGCTCTGTCGGGCCCTGTCGGGCCCTGTCGGGCCCTGTCGGGCTCTGTCGGGCTCTGTCGGGCTCTACTGGGCCCTGTCGGGCTCTGTCGGGCTCTGTCGGGCTCTACTGTTCCCTGTCGGGCCCTGTCAGGCCCTGTCGGGCTCTGTCGGGCTCTGTCGGGCTCTGTCGGGCTCTACTGGGCCCTGTCGGGCTCTGTCGGGCTCTGTTGGGCTCTGTCGGGCTCTGTCGGGCTCTGTCGGGTTCTGTCGGGTTCTGTCGGGCTCTGTCGGGCTCTGTCGGGCCCTGTCGGGCTCTGTCGGGCTCTGTCGGGCCCTGTCGGGCTCTGTCGGGCTCTGTCGGGCTCTGTCGGGCCCTGTCGGGCTCTGTCGGGCCCTGTCGGGCCCTGTCACGCTCTGTCGGGCTCTGTCGGGCTCTGTCGGGCTCGACTGGGCTCTGTCGGGCCCTGTCGGGCCCTGTCGGGCTCTGTCGGGCTCTGTCGGGCTCTGTCGGGCTCTACTGGGCTCTGTCGGGCTCTACTGGGCTCTGTCGGGCTCTGTCGGGCCCTGTAGGGCCCTGTCGGGCTCTGTCGGGCTCTGTCGGGCTCTACTGCGCCCTGTCGGGCCCTGTCGGGCTCTGTCGGGCTCTGTCGGGCTCTACTGGGCTCTGTCGGGCTCTACTGGGCTCTGTCGGGCTCTGTCGGGCTCTGTCGGGCCCTGTCGGGCTCTGTCGGGCCCTGTCGGGCTCTGTCGGGCTCTGTCGGGCTCTACTGGGCCCTGTCGGGCTCTGTCGGGCTCTGTCGGGCCCTCTCGGGCCCTGTCGGGCTCTGTCGGGCTCTGTCGGGCCCTGTCGGGCCCTGTCGGGCTCTGTCGGGCTCTGTCGGGCTCTGTCGGGCCCTGTCGGGCTCTGTCGGGCTCTACTGGGCCCTGTCGGGCCCTGTCGGGCCCTGTTCGGGCTCTGTCGGGCCCTGTCGGGCCCTGTCGGGCTCTGTCGGGCTCTGTCGAGCTCTACTGGGCTCTGTCGGGCTCTGTCGGGCCCTGTCGGGCTCTGTCGGGCCCTGTCGGGCTCTGTCGGGCTCTGGCGGGCTCTGTCGGGCTCTACCGGGCCCTGTCGGGCTCTGTCGGGCTCTGTCGGGCTCTGTCGGGCTCTGTCGGGCCCTGTCGGGCCCTGTCGGGCCCTGTCGGGCCCTGTCGGGCTCCGTCGGGTTCTGTCGGGCTCTGTCGGGCCCTGTCAGGCTCTGTCGGGCTCTGTCGGGCTCTGTCGGGCTCTGTCGGGCTCTACTGGGCTCTGTCGGGCTCTGTCGGGCCCTGTCGGGCTCTGTCGGGCTCTGTCGCGCTCTGTCGGGCTCTACTGGGCTCTGTCGGGCTCTACTGGGCTCTACTGGGGCCTGTCGGGCTCTGTCGGGCCCTGTCGGGCCCTGTCGGGCTCTGTCGGGCTCTGTCGGGCTCTGTCGGGCTCTACTGGGCTCTGTCGGGCTCTGTCGGTCCCTGTAGGGCCCTGTCGGGCTCTGTCGGGCTCTGTCGGGCTCTACTGGGCCCTGTCGGGCTCTGTCGGGCTCTGTCGGGCTCTGTCGGGCTCTACTGGGCTCTGTCGGGCCCTGTCGGGCTCTGTCGGGCTCTGTCGAGCTCTACTGGGCTCTGTCGGGCCCTGTCGGGCCCTGTCGGGCCCTGTCGGGCTCTGTCGGGCTCTGTCGGGCTCTGTCGGGCTCTGTTGGGACCTGTCGGGCCCTGTCGAGCTCTGTCGGGCTCTGTCGGGCCCTGTCGGGCCCTGTCGGGCTTTGTCGGGCCCTGTCGGGCTCTGTCGGGCTCTGTCGGGCCCTGTCGGGCCCTGTCGGGCCCTGTCGGGCTCTGTCGGGCTCTGTCGGGCTCTGTCGGGTTCTACTGGTCTCTACTGGGCCCTGTCGGGCTCTGTCGGGCTCTGTCGGGCTCTGTCGGGCTCTGTCGGGCTCTGTCGGGCTCTGTCGGGCTCTACTGGTCTCTGTCGGGCCCTGTCGGGCCCTGTCGGGCCCTGTCGGGCTCTGTCGGGCTCTGTCGGGCCCTGTCGGGCCCTGTCGGGCTCTGTTGGGCTCTGTCGGGCTCTACTGGGCCCTGTCGGGCCCTGTCGGGCTCTGTCGGGCTCTGTCGAGCTCTACTGGGCTCTGTCGGGCTCTGTCGGGCCCTGTCGGGCTCTGTCGGGCTCTGTCGGGCTCTACTGGGCCCTGTCGGGCTCTGTCGGGCCCTGTCGGGCCCTGTCGGGCCCTGTCGGGCTCTGTCGGGCTCTGTTGGGCTCTGTCGGGCCCTGTCGGGCTCTGTCGGGCTCTACTGGGCCCTGTCGGGCTCTGTCGGGCCCTGTCGGGCCCTGTCGGGCTCTGTCGGGCTCTGTCGAGCTCTACTGGGCTCTGTCGGGCCCTGTCGGGCTCTGTCGGGCTCTGGCGGGCTCTGTCGGGCTCTACCGGGCCCTGTCGGGCCCTGTCGGGCTTTGTCGGGCTCTGTCGGGCTCTGTCGGGCTCTGTCGGGCTCTACTGGGCCCTGTCGGGCTCTGTTTGGATCTGTCGGGCCCTGTCGGGCTCTGTCGGGCTCTTTCGGGCTCTACTGGGCTCTACTGTTCCCTGTCGGGCCCTGTCGGGCTCTGTCGGGCTCTGTCGGGCCCTGTCGGGCCCTGTCGGGCCCTGTCGGGCTCTGTCGGGCTCTGTCGGGCTCTAGTGGGCTCTGTCGGGCTCTGTCGGGTTCTGTCGGGCCCTGTCGGGCCCTGTCGGGCCCTGTCGGGCTCTGTCGGGCTCTGTCGGGCTCTGTCGGGCTCTACTGGGCTCTGTCGGGCTCTGTCGGTCCCTGTAGGGCCCTGTCGGGCTCTGTCGGGCTCTGTCGGGCTCTACTGGGGCCTGTCGGGCTCTGTCGGGCTCTGTCGGGCTCTGTCGGGCTCTGTCGGGCTCTACTGGGTCTGTCGGGCCCTGTCGGGCTCTGTCGGGGTCTGTCGAGCTCTACTGGGCTCTGTCGGGCCCTGTCGGGCCCTGTCGGGCTCTGTCGGGCTCTGTCGGGCTCTGTCGGGCTCTGTCGGGCTCTGTTGGGACCTGTCGGGCCCTGTCGAGCTCTGTCGGGCTCTGTCGGGCTCTGTCGGGCCCTGTCGGGCCCTGTCGGGCTTTGTCGGGCCCTGTCGGGCTCTGTCGGGCTCTGTCGGGCCCTGTCGGGCTCTGTCGGGCTCTGTCGGGCTCTGTCGGGCCCTGTCGGGCCCTGTCGGGCCCTGTCGGGCTCTGTCGGGCTCTGTTGGGGTCTAGTGGGCTCTGTCGGGCTCTGTCGGGTTCTGTCGGGCTCTGTCGGGCCCTGTCGGGCCCTGTCGGGCCCTGTCGGGCTCTGTCGGGCTCTGTCGGGTTTTGTCGGGCCCTGTCGGGCTCTGTCGGGCTCTGTCGGGCTCTGTCGGGCTCTACTGGGCTCTACTGTTCCCTGTCGGGCCCTGTAGGTCTCTGTCAGGCTCTGTCGGGCTCTGTTGGGCTCTGTCGGGCTCTACGGGGTCCTGTCGGGCTCTGTCGGGCTCTGTCGGGCTCTGTCGGGCTCTGTCGGGCCCTGTCGGGCCCTGTCGGGCTCTGTCGGGCTCTGTCGGGCTCTGTCGGGCTCTACTGGGCTCTGTCGGGCTCTGTCGGGTTCTGTCGGGTTCTGTCGGTCTCTGTCGGGCCCTGTCGGGCCCTGTCGGGCTCTACTGGGCTCTGTCGGGCTCTGTCGGGCCCTGTCGGGCTCTGTCGGGCTCTGTCGGTCTCTGTCGGGCTCTACTAGGCCCTGTCGGGCCCTGTCGGGCCCTGTCGGGCTCTGTCGGGCTCTGTCGGGCTCTGTCGGGCTCTGTCGGGCTCTACTGGGCTCTACTGTTCCCTGTCGGGCCCTGTCGGGCCCTGTCGGGTTCTGTCGGGCTCTGTCGGGCCCTGTCGGGCCCTGTCGGGCCCTGTCGGGCTCTGTCGGGCTCTGTCGGGCTCTACTGTTCCCTGTCGGGCCCTGTCAGGCCCTGTCGGGCTCTGTCGGGCTCTGTCGGGCTCTGTCGGGCTCTACTGGGCCCTGTCGGGCTCTGTCGGGCTCTGTTGGGCTCTGTCGGGCTCTGTCGGGCTCTGTCGGGTTCTGTCGGGTTCTGTCGGGCTCTGTCGGGCTCTGTCGGGCCCTGTCGGGCTCTGTCGGGCTCTGTCGGGCCCTGTCGGGCTCTGTCGGGCTCTGTCGGGCTCTGTCGGGCCCTGTCGGGCTCTGTCGGGCCCTGTCGGGCCCTGTCACGCTCTGTCGGGCTCTGTCGGGCTCTGTCGGGCTCGACTGGGCTCTGTCGGGCCCTGTCGGGCCCTGTCGGGCTCTGTCGGGCTCTGTCGGGCTCTGTCGGGCTCTACTGGGCTCTGTCGGGCTCTACTGGGCTCTGTCGGGCTCTGTCGGGCCCTGTAGGGCCCTGTCGGGCTCTGTCGGGCTCTGTCGGGCTCTACTGCGCCCTGTCGGGCCCTGTCGGGCTCTGTCGGGCTCTGTCGGGCTCTACTGGGCTCTGTCGGGCTCTACTGGGCTCTGTCGGGCTCTGTCGGGCTCTGTCGGGCCCTGTCGGGC
Organism: Caloenas nicobarica; assembly: GCF_036013445.1. Lineage (NCBI taxonomy): Eukaryota > Metazoa > Chordata > Aves > Columbiformes > Columbidae > Caloenas > Caloenas nicobarica. The sequence continues at coordinate 33,710 of NW_027017045.1, forward strand.
TCTGTCGGGCCCTGTCGGGCTCTGTCGGGCTCTGTCGGGCTCTACTGGGCCCTGTCGGGCTCTGTCGGGCTCTGTCGGGCCCTCTCGGGCCCTGTCGGGCTCTGTCGGGCTCTGTCGGGCCCTGTCGGGCCCTGTCGGGCTCTGTCGGGCTCTGTCGGGCTCTGTCGGGCCCTGTCGGGCTCTGTCGGGCTCTACTGGGCCCTGTCGGGCCCTGTCGGGCCCTGTTCGGGCTCTGTCGGGCCCTGTCGGGCCCTGTCGGGCTCTGTCGGGCTCTGTCGAGCTCTACTGGGCTCTGTCGGGCTCTGTCGGGCCCTGTCGGGCTCTGTCGGGCCCTGTCGGGCTCTGTCGGGCTCTGTCGGGCTCTGGCGGGCTCTGTCGGGCTCTACCGGGCCCTGTCGGGCCCTGTCGGGCTGTGTCGGGCTCTGTCGGGCTCTGTCGGGCTCTGTCGGGCCCTGTCGGGCCCTGTTGGGCTTTGTCGGGCTCTGTCGGGCCCTGTCAGGCCCTGTCGGGCTCTGTCGGGCTCTGTCGGGCCCTGTCGGGCCCTGTCGAGCTCTGTCGGGCTCTGTCGGGCTCTGTCGGGCTCTACTGGGCTCTGTCGGGCCCTGTCGGGCTCTGTCGGGCTCTGTCGGGCTCTGTCGGGCTCTATTGGGCTCTGTCGGGTTCTACTGGGCTCTACTGGGCCCTGTCGGGCTCTGTCGGGCTCTGTCGGGCTCTGTCGGGCTCTGTCGGGCCCTGTCGGGCTCTGTCGGGCTCTGTCGGGCTCTGTCGGGCTCTACTGGTCTCTGTCGGGCTCAGTCGGGCCCTGTCGGGCCCTGTCGGGCTCTGTCGGGCTCTGTCGGACCCTGTCGGGCCCTGTCGGGCCCTGTCGGGCTCTGTCGGGCTCTGTCGGGCTCTACTGGGCCCTGTCGGGCCCTGTCGGGCTCTGTCGGGCTCTGTCGAGCTCTACTGGGCTCTGTCGGGCCCTGTCGGGCCCTGTCGGGCTCTGTCGGGCTCTGTCGGGCTCTGTCGGGCTCTACTGGGCCCTGTCGAGCCCTGTCGGGCCCTGTCGGGCTCTGTCGGGCTCTACTGGGCCCTGTCGGGCTCTGTCGGGCCCTGTCGGGCTCTGTCGGGCTCTGTCGGGCTCTACTGGGCTCTACTGTTCCCTGTCGGGCCCTGTCGGGCCCTGTCGGGCTCTGTCGGGCTCTGTCGGGCTCTGTCGGGCCCTGTCGGGCCCTGTCGGGCTCTGTCGGGCTCTGTCGGGCTCTGTTGGGCTCTAGTGGGCTCTGTCGGGCTCTGTCGGGTTCTGTCGGGCTCTGTCGGGCCCTGTCGGGCCCTGTCGGGCCCTGTCGGGCTCTGTCGGGCTCTGTCGGGTTTTGTCGGGCCCTGTCGGGCTCTGTCGGGCTCTGTCGGGCTCTGTCGGGCTCTACTGGGCTCTACTGTTCCCTGTCGGGCCCTGTCGGGCTCTGTCAGGCTCTGTCGGGCTCTGTCGGGCTCTACGGGGTCCTGTCGGGCTCTGTCGGGCTCTGTCGGGCTCTGTCGGGCTCTGTCGGGCTCTACTGGGCTCTGTCGGGCTCTGTCGGGTTCTGTCGGGTTCTGTCGGTCTCTGTCGGGCCCTGTCGGGCTCTACTGGGCTCTGTCGGGCCCTGTCGGGCCCTGTCGGGCTCTGTCGGGCTCTGTCGGGCCCTGTCGGGCCCTGTCGGGCTCTGTCGGGCTCTGTCGGGCTCTGTCGGGCCCTGTCGGGCTCTGTCGGGCTCTACTGGGCCCTGTCGGGCCCTGTCGGGCCCTGTTCGGGCTCTGTCGGGCCCTGTCGGGCCCTGTCGGGCTCTGTCGGGCTCTGTCGAGCTCTACTGGGCTCTGTCGGGCTCTGTCGGGCCCTGTCGGGCTCTGTCGGGCCCTGTCGGGCTCTGTCGGGCTCTGTCGGGCTCTGGCGGGCTCTGTCGGGCTCTACCGGGCCCTGTCGGGCCCTGTCGGGCTCTGTCGGGCTCTGTCGGGCTCTGTCGGGCCCTGTCGGGCCCTGTTGGGCTTTGTCGGGCTCTGTCGGGCCCTGTCAGGCCCTGTCGGGCTCTGTCGGGCTCTGTCGGGCCCTGTCGAGCCCTGTCGAGCTCTGTCGGGCTCTGTCGGGCTCTGTCGGTCTCTACTGGGCTCTGTCGGGCCCTGTCGGGCTCTGTCGGGCTCTGTCGGGCTCTGTCGGGCTCTATTGGGCTCTGTCGGGTTCTACTGGGCTCTACTGGGCCCTGTCGGGCTCTGTCGGGCTCTGTCGGGCTCTGTCGGGCCCTGTCGGGCTCTGTCGGGCTCTGTCGGGCTCTGTCGGGCTCTACTGGGCCCTGTCGGGCTCTGTCGGGCTCTGTCGGGCTCTACTGTTCCCTGTCGGGCCCTGTCAGGCCCTGTCGGGCTCTGTCGGGCTCTGTCGGGCTCTGTCGGGCTCTACTGGGCCCTGTCGGGCTCTGTCGGGCTCTGTTGGGCTCTGTCGGGCTCTGTCGGGCTCTGTCGGGTTCTGTCGGGCTCTGTCGGTCTCTGTCGGGCCCTGTCGGGCTCTGTCGGGCTCTGTCGGGCCCTGTCGGGCTCTGTCGGGCTCTGTCGGGCTCTGTCGGGCCCTGTCGGGCTCTGTCGGGCCCTGTCGGGCCCTGTCACGCTCTGTCGGGCTCTGTCGGGCTCTGTCGGGCTCGACTGGGCTCTGTCGGGCCCTGTCGGGCCCTGTCGGGCTCTGTCGGGCTCTGTCGGGCTCTGTCGGGCTCTACTGGGCTCTGTCGGGCTCTACTGGGCTCTGTCGGGCTCTGTCGGGCCCTGTAGGGCCCTGTCGGGCTCTGTCGGGCTCTGTCGGGCTCTACTGCGCCCTGTCGGGCCCTGTCGGGCTCTGTCGGGCTCTGTCGGGCTCTACTGGGCTCTGTCGGGCTCTACTGGGCTCTGTCGGGCTCTGTCGGGCTCTGTCGGGCCCTGTCGGGCTCTGTCGGGCCCTGTCGGGCTCTGTCGGGCTCTGTCGGGCTCTACTGGGCCCTGTCGGGCTCTGTCGGGCTCTGTCGGGCCCTCTCGGGCCCTGTCGGGCTCTGTCGGGCTCTGTCGGGCCCTGTCGGGCCCTGTCGGGCTCTGTCGGGCTCTGTCGGGCTCTGTCGGGCCCTGTCGGGCTCTGTCGGGCTCTACTGGGCCCTGTCGGGCCCTGTCGGGCCCTGTTCGGGCTCTGTCGGGCCCTGTCGGGCCCTGTCGGGCTCTGTCGGGCTCTGTCGAGCTCTACTGGGCTCTGTCGGGCTCTGTCGGGCCCTGTCGGGCTCTGTCGGGCCCTGTCGGGCTCTGTCGGGCTCTGTCGGGCTCTGGCGGGCTCTGTCGGGCTCTACCGGGCCCTGTCGGGCCCTGTCGGGCTCTGTCGGGCTCTGTCGGGCTCTGTCGGGCTCTGTCGGGCCCTGTCGGGCCCTGTTGGGCTTTGTCGGGCTCTGTCGGGCCCTGTCAGGCCCTGTCGGGCTCTGTCGGGCTCTGTCGGGCCCTGTCGGGCCCTGTCGAGCTCTGTCGGGCTCTGTCGGGCTCTGTCGGGCTCTACTGGGCTCTGTCGGGCCCTGTCGGGCTCTGTCGGGCTCTGTCGGGCTCTGTCGGGCTCTATTGGGCTCTGTCGGGTTCTACTGGGCTCTACTGGGCCCTGTCGGGCTCTGTCGGGCTCTGTCGGGCTCTGTCGGGCCCTGTCGGGCTCTGTCGGGCTCTGTCGGGCTCTGTCGGGCTCTACTGGTCTCTGTCGGGCTCAGTCGGGCCCTGTCGGGCCCTGTCGGGCTCTGTCGGGCTCTGTCGGACCCTGTCGGGCCCTGTCGGGCCCTGTCGGGCTCTGTCGGGCTCTGTCGGGCTCTACTGGGCCCTGTCGGGCCCTGTCGGGCTCTGTCGGGCTCTGTCGAGCTCTACTGGGCCCTGTCGGGCCCTGTCGGGCCCTGTCGGGCTCTGTCGGGCTCTGTCGGGCTCTGTCGGGCTCTACTGGGCCCTGTCGAGCCCTGTCGGGCCCTGTCGGGCTCTGTCGGGCTCTACTGGGCCCTGTCGGGCTCTGTCGGGCCCTGTCGGGCTCTGTCGGGCTCTGTCGGGCTCTACTGGGCTCTACTGTTCCCTGTCGGGCCCTGTCGGGCCCTGTCGGGCTCTGTCGGGCTCTGTCGGGCTCTGTCGGGCTCTGTCGGGCCCTGTCGGGCTCTGTCGGGCTCTGTCGGGCTCTGTTGGGCTCTAGTGGGCTCTGTCGGGCTCTGTCGGGTTCTGTCGGGCTCTGTCGGGCCCTGTCGGGCCCTGTCGGGCCCTGTCGGGCTCTGTCGGGCTCTGTCGGGTTTTGTCGGGCCCTGTCGGGCTCTGTCGGGCTCTGTCGGGCTCTGTCGGGCTCTGTCGGGCTCTACTGGGCCCTGTCGGGCCCTGTCGGGCTCTGTCAGGCTCTGTCGGGCTCTGTCGGGCTCTACGGGGTCCTGTCGGGCTCTGTCGGGCTCTGTCGGGCTCTGTCGGGCTCTGTCGGGCTCTACTGGGCTCTGTCGGGCTCTGTCGGGTTCTGTCGGGTTCTGTCGGTCTCTGTCGGGCCCTGTCGGGCTCTACTGGGCTCTGTCGGGCCCTGTCGGGCCCTGTCGGGCTCTGTCGGGCTCTGTCGGGCTCTGTCGGGCTCTACTGGGCCCTGTCGGGCCCTGTCGGGCCCTGTCGGGCTCTGTCGGGCTCTGTCGGGCTCTGTCGGGCTCTACTGGGTTCTACTGTTCCCTGTCGGGCCCTGTCGGGCCCTGTCGGGTTCTGTCGGGTTCTGTCGGGCCCTGTCGGGCCCTGTCGGGCCCTGTCGGGCTCTGTCGGGCTCTGTCGGGCTCTACTGGGCCCTGTCGGGCTCTGTCGGGCTCTGTCGGGCTCTACTGTTCCCTGTCGGGCCCTGTCAGGCCCTGTCGGGCTCTGTCGGGCTCTGTCGGGCTCTGTCGGGCTCTACTGGGCCCTGTCGGGCTCTGTCGGGCTCTGTCGGGCTCTGTCGGGCTCTGTCGGGTTCTGTCGGGCTCTGTCGGGCTCTGTCGGGCCCTGTCGGGCTCTGTCGGGCTCTGTCGGGCCCTGTCGGGCTCTGTCGGGCTCTGTCGGGCTCTGTCGGGCTCTGTCGGGCTCTACTGGGCTCTGTCGGGCTCTGTCGGGCTCTGTCGGGCTCTACTGGGCCCTGTCGGGCCCTGTCGGGCCCTGTCGGGCTCTGTCGGGCTCTGTCGGGCTCTGTCGGGCTCTACTGGGCTCTACTGTTCCCTGTCGGGCCCTGTCGGGCCCTGTCGGGTTCTGTCGGGTTCTGTCGGGCCCTGTCGGGCCCTGTCGGGCCCTGTCGGGCTCTGTCGGGCTCTGTCGGGCTCTACTGGGCCCTGTCGGGCTCTGTCGGGCTCTGTCGGGCTCTACTGTTCCCTGTCGGGCCCTGTCAGGCCCTGTCGGGCTCTGTCGGGCTCTGTCGGGCTCTGTCGGGCTCTACTGGGCCCTGTCGGGCTCTGTCGGGCTCTGTTGGGCTCTGTCGGGCTCTGTCGGGCTCTGTCGGGTTCTGTCGGGCTCTGTCGGTCTCTGTCGGGCCCTGTCGGGCTCTGTCGGGCTCTGTCGGGCCCTGTCGGGCTCTGTCGGGCTCTGTCGGGCTCTGTCGGGCCCTGTCGGGCTCTGTCGGGCCCTGTCGGGCCCTGTCACGCTCTGTCGGGCTCTGTCGGGCTCTGTCGGGCTCGACTGGGCTCTGTCGGGCTCTGTCGGGCCCTGTCGGGCTCTTTCGGGCTCTGTCGGGCTCTGTCGGGCTCTACTGGGCTCTGTCGGGCTCTACTGGGCTCTGTCGGGCTCTGTCGGGCCCTGTAGGGCCCTGTCGGGCTCTGTCGGGCTCTGTCGGGCTCTACTGCGCCCTGTCGGGCCCTGTCGGGCTCTGTCGGGCTCTGTCGGGCTCTACTGGGCTCTGTCGGGCTCTACTGGGCTCTGTCGGGCTCTGTCGGGCTCTGTCGGGCTCTGTCGGGCTCTGTCGGGCCCTGTCGGGCTCTGTCGGGCTCTGTCGGGCTCTACTGGGCCCTGTCGGGCTCTGTCGGGCTCTGTCGGGCCCTGTCGGGCCCTGTCGGGCTCTGTCGGGCTCTGTCGGGCCCTGTCGGGCCCTGTCGGGCTCTGTCGGGCTCTGTCGGGCTCTGTCGGGCCCTGTCGGGCTCTGTCGGGCTCTACTGGGCCCTGTCGGGCCCTGTCGGGCCCTGTTCGGGCTCTGTCGGGCCCTGTCGGGCCCTGTCGGGCTCTGTCGGGCTCTGTCGAGCTCTACTGGGCTCTGTCGGGCTCTGTCGGGCCCTGTCGGGCTCTGTCGGGCCCTGTCGGGCTCTGTCGGGCTCTGTCGGGCTCTGGCGGGCTCTGTCGGGCTCTACCGGGCCCTGTCGGGCCCTGTCGGGCTCTGTCGGGCTCTGTCGGGCTCTGTCGGGCCCTGTCGGGCCCTGTTGGGCTTTGTCGGGCTCTGTCGGGCCCTGTCAGGCCCTGTCGGGCTCTGTCGGGCTCTGTCGGGCCCTGTCGGGCCCTGTCGAGCTCTGTCGGGCTCTGTCGGGCTCTGTCGGGCTCTACTGGGCTCTGTCGGGCCCTGTCGGGCTCTGTCGGGCTCTGTCGGGCTCTGTCGGGCTCTATTGGGCTCTGTCGGGTTCTACTGGGCTCTACTGGGCCCTGTCGGGCTCTGTCGGGCTCTGTCGGGCTCTGTCGGGCCCTGTCGGGCTCTGTCGGGCTCTGTCGGGCTCTGTCGGGCTCTACTGGGCCCTGTCGGGCTCTGTCGGGCTCTGTCGGGCTCTACTGTTCCCTGTCGGGCCCTGTCAGGCCCTGTCGGGCTCTGTCGGGCTCTGTCGGGCTCTGTCGGGCTCTACTGGGCCCTGTCGGGCTCTGTCGGGCTCTGTCGGGCTCTGTCGGGCTCTGTCGGGCTCTGTCGGGTTCTGTCGGGCTCTGTCGGTCTCTGTCGGGCCCTGTCGGGCTCTGTCGGGCTCTGTCGGGCCCTGTCGGGCTCTGTCGGGCTCTGTCGGGCTCTGTCGGGCCCTGTCGGGCTCTGTCGGGCCCTGTCGGGCCCTGTCACGCTCTGTCGGGCTCTGTCGGGCTCTGTCGGGCTCGACTGGGCTCTGTCGGGCTCTGTCGGGCCCTGTCGGGCTCTTTCGGGCTCTGTCGGGCTCTGTCGGGCTCTACTGGGCTCTGTCGGGCTCTACTGGGCTCTGTCGGGCTCTGTCGGGCCCTGTAGGGCCCTGTCGGGCTCTGTCGGGCTCTGTCGGGCTCTACTGCGCCCTGTCGGGCCCTGTCGGGCTCTGTCGGGCTCTGTCGGGCTCTACTGGGCTCTGTCGGGCTCTACTGGGCTCTGTCGGGCTCTGTCGGGCTCTGTCGGGCTCTGTCGGGCTCTGTCGGGCTCTGTCGGGCCCTGTCGGGCTCTGTCGGGCTCTGTCGGGCTCTACTGGGCCCTGTCGGGCTCTGTCGGGCTCTGTCGGGCTCTGTCGGGCTCTGTCGGGCTCTGTCGGGCCCTGTCGGGCCCTGTCGGGCTCTGTCGGGCTCTGTCGGGCTCTGTCGGGCCCTGTCGGGCTCTGTCGGGCTCTACTGGGCCCTGTCGGGCCCTGTCGGGCCCTGTTCGGGCTCTGTCGGGCCCTGTCGGGCCCTGTCGGGCTCTGTCGGGCTCTGTCGAGCTCTACTGGGCTCTGTCGGGCTCTGTCGGGCCCTGTCGGGCTCTGTCGGGCCCTGTCGGGCTCTGTCGGGCTCTGTCGGGCTCTGGCGGGCTCTGTCGGGCTCTACCGGGCCCTGTCGGGCCCTGTCGGGCTCTGTCGGGCTCTGTCGGGCTCTGTCGGGCCCTGTCGGGCCCTGTTGGGCTTTGTCGGGCTCTGTCGGGCCCTGTCAGGCCCTGTCGGGCTCTGTCGGGCTCTGTCGGGCCCTGTCGGGCCCTGTCGAGCTCTGTCGGGCTCTGTCGGGCTCTGTCGGGCTCTACTGGGCTCTGTCGGGCCCTGTCGGGCTCTGTCGGGCTCTGTCGGGCTCTGTCGGGCTCTATTGGGCTCTGTCGGGTTCTACTGGGCTCTACTGGGCCCTGTCGGGCTCTGTCGGGCTCTGTCGGGCTCTGTCGGGCCCTGTCGGGCTCTGTCGGGCTCTGTCGGGCTCTGTCGGGCTCTACTGGTCTCTGTCGGGCTCAGTCGGGCCCTGTCGGGCCCTGTCGGGCTCTGTCGGGCTCTGTCGGACCCTGTCGGGCCCTGTCGGGCCGTGTCGGGCTCTGTCGGGCTCTGTCGGGCTCTACTGGGCCCTGTCGGGCCCTGTCGGGCTCTGTCGGGCTCTGTCGAGCTCTACTGGGCCCTGTCGGGCCCTGTCGGGCTCTGTCGGGCTCTGTCGGGCTCTGTCGGGCTCTACTGGGCCCTGTCGGGCCCTGTCGGGCTCTGTCGGGCTCTACTGGGCTCTGTCGGGCTCTGTCGGGCTCTGTCGGGCTCTACTGGGCTCTACTGTTCCCTGTCGGGCCCTGTCGGGCCCTGTCGGGCCCTGTCGGGCTCTGTCGGGCTCTGTCGGGCTCTGTCGGGCCCTGTCGGGCCCTGTCGGGCTCTGTCGGGCTCTGTTGGGCTCTAGTGGGCTCTGTCGGGCTCTGTCGGGTTCTGTCGGGCCCTGTCGGGCCCTGTCGGGCCCTGTCGGGCTCTGTCGGGCTCTGTCGGGTTTTGTCGGGCCCTGTCGGGCTCTGTCGGGCTCTGTCGGGCTCTGTCGGGCTCTACTGGGCTCTACTGTTCCCTGTCGGGCCCTGTCGGGCTCTGTCAGGCTCTGTCGGGCTCTGTCGGGCTCTGTCGGGCTCTACGGGGTCCTGTCGGGCTCTGTCGGGCTCTGTCGGGCTCTGTCGGGCTCTGTCGGGCTCTGTCGGGCTCTACTGGGCTCTGTCGGGCTCTGTCGGGTTCTGTCGGGTTCTGTCGGTCTCTGTCGGGCCCTGTCGGGCCCTGTCGGGCTCTACTGGGCTCTGTCGGGCTCTGTCGGGCCCTGTCGGGCTCTGTCGGGCTCTGTCGGGCTCTGTCGGGCTCTACTGGGCCCTGTCGGGCCCTGTCGGGCCCTGTCGGGCCCTGTCGGGCTCTGTCGGGCTCTGTCGGGCTCTGTCGGGCTCTACTGGGCTCTACTGTTCCCTGTCGGGCCCTGTCGGGCCCTGTCGGGTTCTGTCGGGTTCTGTCGGGCCCTGTCGGGCCCTGTCGGGCCCTGTCGGGCTCTGTCGGGCTCTGTCGGGCTCTACTGGGCCCTGTCGGGCTCTGTCGGGCTCTGTCGGGCTCTACTGTTCCCTGTCGGGCCCTGTCAGGCCCTGTCGGGCTCTGTCGGGCTCTGTCGGGCTCTGTCGGGCTCTACTGGGCCCTGTCGGGCTCTGTCGGGATCTGTTGGGCTCTGTCGGGCTCTGTTGGGCTCTGTCGGGCTCTGTCGGGCTCTGTCGGGTTCTGTCGGGCTCTGTCGGGCCCTGTCGGGCTCTGTCGGGCTCTGTCGGGCCCTGTCGGGCTCTGTCGGGCTCTGTCGGGCTCTGTCGGGCTCTGTCGGGCTCTACTGGGCTCTGTCGGGCTCTGTCGGGCCCTGTCGGGCCCTGTCGGGCTCTGTCGGGCTCTGTCGGGCTCTACTGGGCTCTGTCGGGCTCTACTGTGCTCTACTATGCCCTGTCGGGCTCTGTCGGGCTCTGTCGGGCCCTGTCGGGCCCTGTCGGGCCCTGTCGGGCTCTGTCGGGCCCTGTCGGGCCCTGTCGGGCTCTGTCGGGCTCTGTCGGGCCCTGTCGGGCCCTGTCGGGCTCTGTCGGGCTCTGTCGGGCTCTGTCGGGCTCTGTCGGGCTCTACTGGGCTCTGTCGGGCTCTGTCGGGCCCTGTCGGGCTCTGTCGGGCTCTGTCGGGCTCTGTCGGGCTCTACTGGGCTCTGTTGGGCTCTACTGGGCTCTGTCGGGCTCTGTCGGGCCCTGTAGGGCCCTGTCGGGCTCTGTCGGGCTCTGTCGGGCTCTACTGCGCCCTGTCGGGCCCTGTCGGGCTCTGTCGGGCTCTGTCGGGCTCTACTGGGCTCTGTCGGGCTCTGTCGGGCTCTGTCGGGCTCTGTCGGGCCCTGTCGGGCTCTGTCGGGCTCTGTCGGGCTCTGTCGGGCTCTACTGGGCCCAGTCGGGCTCTGTCGGGCCCTCTCGGGCTCTGTCAGGCTCTGTCGGGCTCTGTCGGGCTCTGTCGGGCCCTGTCGGGCTCTGTCGGACTCTACTGGGCCCTGTCGGGCCCTGTCGGGCCCTGTCGGGCTCTGTCGGGCCCTGTCGGGCCCTGTCGGGCCCTGTCGGGCTCTGTCGAGCTCTACTGGGCTCTGTCGGGCCCTGTCGGGCTCTGTCGGGCTCTGTCGGGCTCTGTCGGGCTCTGTCGGGCTCTACCGGGCCCTGTCGGGCCCTGTCGGGCCCTGTCGGGCTCTGTCGGGCTCTGTCGGGCTCTACTGGGCCCTGTCGGGCTCTGTTTGTATCTGTCGGGCCCTGTCGGGCCCTGTCGGGCCCTGTCGGGCTCTGTCGGGCTCTGTCGGGCTCTGTCGGGCTCTACTGGGCCCTGTCGGGCTCTGTCGGGCTCTTTCGGGCTCTGTCGGGCTCTGTCGGGCTCTACTGGGCTCTGTCGGGCTCTGTCGGGCTCTGTCGGGCTCTGTCGGTCTCTGTCGGGCCCTGTCGGGCCCTGTCGGGCTCTGTCGGGCTCTGTCGGGCCCTGTCGGGCCCTGTCGAGCTCTGTCGGGCTCTGTCGGGCTCTGTCGGGCTCTACTGGGCTCTGTCGGGCTCTGTCGGGTTCTGTCGGGCTCTGTCGGGCTCTGTCGGGCCCTGTCGGGCTCTGTCGGGCTCTGTCGGGCCCTGTCGGGCTCTGTCGGGCTCTGTCGGGCTCTATTGGGCTCTGTCGGGTTCTACTGGGCTCTATTGGGCTCTGTCGGGCTCTGTCGGGCTCTGTCGGGCTCTGTCGGGCTCTGTCGGGCTCTACTGGGCTCTGTCGGCCTCTGTCGGGCCCTGTCGGGCTCTGTCGGGCTCTGTCGGGCTCTGTCGGGCTCTACTGGTCTCTGTCGGGCCCTGTCGGGCCCTGTCGGGCCCTGTCGGGCTCTGTCGGGCTCTGTCGGACCCTGTCGGGCCCTGTCGGGCTCTGTCGGGCTCTGTCGGGCTCTACTGGGCCCTGTCTGGCCCTGTCGGGCCCTGTCGGGCCCTGTCGGGCTCTGTCGGGCTCTGTCGAGCTCTACTGGGCTCTGTCGGGCCCTGTCGGGCCCTGTCGGGCTCTGTCGGGCTCTGTCGGGCTCTGTCGGGCTCTACTGGGCCCTGTCGGGCCCTGTCGGGCCCTGTCGGGCTCTGTCGCGCTCTACTGGGCTCTGTCGGGCTCTGTCGGGCCCTGTCGGGCTCTGTCGGGCTCTGTCGGGCTCTGTCGGGCTCTACTGGGCTCTACTGTTCCCTGTCGGGCCCTGTCGGGCTGTGTCGGGCCCTGTCGGGCCCTGTCGGGCTCTGTCGGGCCCTGTCGGGCCCTGTCGGGCCCTGTCGGGCTCTGTCGGGCTCTGTCGGGCTCTGTCGGGCTCTACTGGGCTCTGTCGGGCTCTATCGGGTTCTGTCGGGCTCTGTCGGGCTCTGTCGGGCCCTGTCGGGCTCTGTCGGGTTCTGTCGGACCCTGTCGGGCTCTGTCGGGCTCTGTCGGGCTCTGTCGGGCTCTACGGGGTCCTGTCGGGCTCTGTCGGGCTCTACTGGGCCCTGTCGGGCCCTGTCGGGCCCTGTCGGGCTCTGTCGGGCTCTACTGGGCCCTGTCGGGCTCTGTCGGGCTCTGTCGGAACCTGTCGGGATCTGTCGGGCTCTATCGGGCTCTACTGGGCTCTGTCGGGCTCTACTGGGCTCTACTAGGCCCTGTCGGGCTCTGTCGGGCCCTGTCGGGCCCTGTCGGGCTCTGTCGGGCTCTGTCGGGCTCTACTGGGCTCTGTCGGGCTCTGTCGGGCCCTGTCGGGCTCTGTCGGGCTCTGTCGGGCTCTGTCGGGCTCTACTGGGCTCTGTCGGACTCTACTGGGCT